>NW_027311453.1:0-27505 GCF_047496795.1 Chiloscyllium punctatum | reverse complement strand
TGGCAGTCTCTATGGTGCTGAAAGTGATGTAATATACCCTTGACATGAGTTCTGAGGAAAGGCCATTCTCCCTGAAACGTTAACTTGCATTTCTGTCTAGAGATGCTGCCAGGCTTGCTGAGCTTTCTGTTGTCAGCCTCTGCTGGCCTTCCTTCATCACTGTACAGGTGGGAATGGAGGGTGAAAATTATCAGGGATTCTGCTTAAGAGGGACAAAAGGTGGGAAGCAGCTTACAACACCGTCGACACACAGACACACGCACACAGACACACACCCACGCACACATGCACACAGATAACACAGACGCACACAACATATAGAAACAGGCACATAACATGCACAGAGAGATGGATACACACAGGGGGCACACAGAGATACATATAAACACACACAAATAGGCAAGCACGGACAGAAATATGCAGGTACATGCTTGGACATACAAACACACATGGAGTCCTTGAGTTACACTGGGTGTTTCGAAACAGACCTATCGGGTCATACAGTCCATGCTGATGATAATGTCAAACTAACCCAGTACAACCTGCATGTGCTTGAAACATATTTTCCCAAACCTTCTCTTATACTTGTGCTTAATCAAACGTTTTTTTAAGCGTTGTACCGTCACCCACATCCATCACTTCTCAGGACGTTCATTCCATATACGAACCAAATGATGTGTAATTAAAATGCCCTTCATGTGTCCTGATCAGGTATAAATGAGAACTCTGTGGGAAGCTCGGGACGTGATTGCTGGGAATCTTAATAACCTGCTCTTATCATCAATAGCCAAACCTGAGGTGCTGGAAGACACGAGGCTGACTAACGTGGTGCTATCATTAAACAATCTGGGAAGGAAAACTATAGACCAATGATCCTGACATCGGTGGTGGGCAAGTTATTGAAGAGAATCCTAAGGGATAGGATGTGCATGTATTTGGAAAGGCAAGGACTGATTACGGATAGTAACATGGCTTTTTGCATGGGAAATCATTTCTCACAAACATGATTATTTTTGCTTGACGAAGTAATGAAAAGGATTCATGAGGACAGAGCAGTGCACGTGATCTATATGGACTTCAGTAAGGCGTTTGACAAAGTTCATCATGGTAGACTTGTTAGCAAGGTTAGAGCTCATGGGATATATGGAGAACTAGCCATTTGAATACAGAGCTGGCTCAAAGGTAGAAGACAGATGGTGGTGGTGGTAGTAGGTTACTTTTCATATTGGAGACCTGGGATCAGTGGAGTGTCACAAAGTTCCGTCCTGGGTCCACTGCTGTTTGTCATTTACATAAATGATTTGGATATGAATATAGGAGGCATGATTAGTACGTTTATAGATGACACCAACGTTGGAGGTGCAGTGGACAGAGAAAAAGGTTACCTCAAAGTAGAACAGGGTCTTAATCCGATGGACCAATGGGCTGTGGAGTGGCAGAAGGCGTTTAATTGAGGTGCATGTGAAGTACTGCATTTTGGAAAGGAAAAATAAGGCTTCCCTTAAGCATTTAAGTTCCTGGGGAGTGTTGCACAACAAAGAGACCTTGGGGTGCAGGTTCATAGTATTTTGAAAGTGGAATTGCAGGTATATAGGATAGCGAAGAAGGTGTTTGATATGCTTGTCGCTGGTGGTCAGTGCATTGAATATAAGAGTTGGCAGGTCATATTGGGCTGTACATAACATTGGTTAGGCCACTTTTGAATACTTCGTGCAATTACGATTTCGATCACAGTGGAAGGATGGGTGAAAGCTGATAGTATTCAGAAAAGATTTGCAAAGATATAACCAGGGTTGCAGGTTCTGAGATTTATGGAGAGGCTGTGTCGGCCGGGGTTATTTTCCCTGGAGCACCAGACTGTGATAAGTGATCTGAGAAGTTCCAAAATCATAAGTGGAATGGATAGCGTGAATAGCCAAGGTCTTTTTCCCAAGGTAGCACGTTCCACAGCTAGAGGGCATAGGTTGAAGG
This sequence comes from Chiloscyllium punctatum, assembly GCF_047496795.1. Taxonomy (NCBI): domain Eukaryota; kingdom Metazoa; phylum Chordata; class Chondrichthyes; order Orectolobiformes; family Hemiscylliidae; genus Chiloscyllium; species Chiloscyllium punctatum. The sequence goes on along the minus strand of NW_027311453.1, from coordinate 25,534 downwards.
TGAGAGGGGAATGGCTTAAAACGGATCTAAGGGGCAACGATTTCAAAGAGAGGGTACTGTGCATGTAACGAGCTGCCAGAAGACGTTGTGGAGGCTGGTACAATTACAGCATTTAAAAGGCATTTGTATGGGCACATGAATAGGAAGCGTTAAGGGGATATCGGCCAAATGCTAGCAAATGGAATTACATTAATTAAGGACAGCTTGTCGGCAGGGACGAGTTGGATGGAAAGGTCTGTTTCCATGCTGGACTACCTCGTCTGTAAATCTTTCTCCTGTCATCTTAAAATTTCCCCCAGTCTTGAAATCCACCACCCTAAGGAAAGGACACCTGACTTTCAACATTTTTTATACTCCTCATTGTTTTATAAACCTCTATAAGGTCGAAAAGATCTCAACCTTCTACACTGCACTAGAAACGGTCGCAGTCTATCGAGGCTCTCCTAATAACTTAAGCGTTCCATTCCCAGCAACATCCTGGTAAATCTTTTCTGAACCGTCTCCAGTTTTATAATATCCTCAATGTGACTGGGTGTCCAGACCTGCAAACAGTACTCCAGGAGCGACCTCACGAATCTCCAGCAGAGCCTGAAGATAATGTTCCACCTCCTGTACACTGAGCAATGAAGGCCAGCAAGCCAAACACCTTCATACCCACCCTGCCTACACATGATGAAAACTTCAAAGAAATATACCAAAACCCCGAGATCTCTCTTTTCTACAACGCTACTAATGGCCTGACATTGAATTGTATATGTCCTCTTGATGTTTGTTTTACCAAAATGTGATACCTTGCATTTATCTAAACTAAACTCCATCTGGCACTCCTCAGCCAAGTGAGTGATAGTACTGGGGAAGAAAGGCTTGAAAGTAGTCCGCTCCCTTGGTTGATTTAGTGGTTTTAAAAAGAGGGCAGTCACACGTTACGGACGGGAAAGAGAGATTGGTGTTTTTGATCCAGAAAGTATGCTCTTTCTTCATCTCTGGTGTTCGGTGATCAGTATCAATTCCAGATCCTTTATAATGCGGAGTGTGTCTGCAGGATGTCTTTCCCGCGTATTGCAGATGTTAGATAATAGCTAATTAAGATAGAAATCATTGCCAAACAATTAAAGATCTTCCTAGATTATGTCGAAGGCAGAGCACATAAAATCAACATCCTATATTTGTGGTGAGTACCTTTCATCTGTTAAACAATGTAATTCTTTTAACTGTGTAATTCAGTAAAAGTGAACGAAATTTTAATAAATCCACACCGAGTTGAACGCTGACATTTAAAATGTGACCCAAAATCTGAGCATGGTTTAAATCTTGTGTAGTGGGTATCGCCCATGCCTCTGAGCCAGAGCTGTGGGTTAGTTTCCGATACCTGAACTTGTGTCTCTCACTCTGGACCAGAAGGTCTGGATTCAAGTCCTGCCTATCATGGAGCTATGTCACAGTATTTCAAAACAGGCTGATGAACAAACATACAGGAGAGTAATGTTGCAGCTTAAAGGATTGTTGCCAAGTGTTGTAGTGTCCCTACCTCTGAGCCCAAAAGCCTAAATTCAAATCCTAGAGCGGTGTTTCATAATGTGGTTGAACACGTTGATTAAAATGGTTTTAGAATTGTGACCTGATGGAGAAGGAAGAGGTGTTAGCATTGAATTTCAAAATGTAGGCCTGAGATGACTGAAAACACAGCAATTCGTGTTTATTGAAATCACATTTGAAAATGCTATTGCTTGATAAATTCATGAAGACCATGGATAGTGTGAATAGTCAGTGTCTTTATCCCAGGGTAGGGAAGTCCATAATTAGAGGACATAGAATTAAGATAAGATGGACAGTTGGTGGTGCATGTGTGCAATGAGCTGCCAGAGGAAGTGGTGGAATCCGGTACAATTACAACATTTAAAAGGCATCTGGATAGGGACAAGAATTAGAAGGGTTTAGCGGGATATGGAGCAAATGCTGGAAAATGAAACAAAGGTAAGTTACAATATCTGGTTGGCACGAATGAGTTGAACGAAAGGGTGTGCTGTTCTACCCTGTAATTCATTGATCCTATTAATTATGATCTCTTCATAATCTTATGCAACCTTTTTCCCCTTCTAACGTGTAACTCATCTTGGTGTCATCCATAAACTTGCTCACCATGTCTTCTATTATTTACATTTATGTTATTGACACAAAAGACAACCAAAAGTGGATCCAGCAGCAATCCCTGTGGAGCGCCGCTGGTAACAAGCCTCCTGTCCAAACGACAACCCTCCTCCACTGCCCTCCGTCTGCTGCCAATGTGCAGAGGCTCACACACACACACACACATACAGAATATAGAGACACAGAACAGTACTGACTTTAAGGTAGAGATAGATATGTGTTGATTAATAAGGGAATCAAGCATTACAGTGAGAAGGCGGGAGGACTTTCTTGCAAAAAATGTCAGCCATGATCGAACAGCTGATCAGACTCGATGGACCAAACAGTCTAGTTCTACACCAATTTAGTACGCTCTATGATTTATGCTTTCGGAAATATCTACCCAAAAAAGCAGTGAGACTGAGTTTGATAAATACTTTACTGAATAGAGTCAATGGGAATGTGGGATACGTTTGAGGGTCTGAATGGTCAATTTCTTTTCTATTTGTTGTGGCTGCATATCTAACAAAAACGAGGCGACTTGCTGTGAAGTTCATAATTTTTTAAATGTAGATGTTCCCCCATTGAAGATTGAGATAAGAATGTTCTTATCTCCTTAGGGCTGTGCTGTCTGTGGTATTCTCTTCCCTAGGAAACAGTGAGGACTGGGTCATTGAAGATATTCAAGGCTGATCTTGACTGACCTTTGGTGTACAGGGGACCCCGTGTTTATTGGGAATAGACAGGAAAAGAGTTTTCAGCCGCAAACAGTCCAGTCATCATCTTTATAAACCGAGCAGACGGCTGGAGCTCCTATCTCATATGTTGTTTCTCACTTCACCCCTTGAGCCTATTACAGAGGGATTGGAAGACCCCATTATGCCAGTCAGTATCACTGCAATGAGGCAGGAGGAGGTCATTCTGCCCCTCTAAGGAGATTCACAGGAATAGAATGAAGGATTCAGTCATAGTGTAACATAGATATACATCAGGGAAACAGACTCTTTGATCCAATTGATTCGTGCTAACCAGATGTCCGACAGTAATTTTGTCTCATTTGCCAGCATTTCGCCCATATCCCTCTGAATCATTATTTTCCATATACCCATCTGTATGACTTTAAATATTGTAATCACACCAGCCTCTATCACTTCATCTGGCAGCTCATTCCATACACACACCATATTCTGTGTGAACAATTTTCCCCTTAGCTCTCTTTGATGTCTTTCCCCTCTCACCTTAAAACTATGTCCCCTAGTTTTGCACTCACTTACCCAAGGAAGAAGACCTTGTCTATTTACCCTGTCCATGCCCCTCGTGGTTTTATAAACATCTATAAGGTCACCTCCCAAAGACAATAGTTTATTTTAATGTGTAGTGACTGAGACAATTTTTCAACACAGCACCAACAGCCAAAAACGAAATAAGTGATTAAGATTATTAGTTGTGTTGTTAAGGGGACACATGTTATTAATAGACTAATAGGAAATCTTCACTCTTGCTCAGTGTCTGTCTGGTGAAAATTGAGCACATGACTGATATTGCAGAATGGTTCTATTACTGCATCTGAGAGACCGCATTTATGACCGAGTAGTGATCCCCCCAAATCTCTGTGCTCATTTTTAAACTCTCAGGGATCAGGATCATTGATGGTACGAACTATACCTGATCATCTGACAACAAATGGCTGGAAAGAGGATCACTGAGATCAGAAACAAATCGATACTCAGCTTCACAGCATAGCAGGAGGCCATGCAACCTTTCTGGGCAGGTACACAGGAACAGGGGAGCCCTGGTTAGCGACCAGGAAATACAGAGTAGAGATTATGTTACCTAGCCACTGAAAATGTTACCTAGCCAGGTAATGAAACGTCTCGATATCAAACCGACAGCCCATAAAACAACAATAAACTATGTAACTGGAGGCAGAATGCAGAACTCGGTGGTACAAAGGTTTCCTGTGTCCTGGTACGTAAATCATATCATGTTAGTCTGTAGATGCCGCACGTGATTTGGAAAATAAATGCAATGATACTTTTTTCTTGCAAAGAGTATTGGGTCTCATCTTAAGGATGTTTTACTGCATCTGTACAGGCCGTTGCTGAGACCACATCTGATGTACTGTGTGTGATCGTAATTCCACAGAAGTGAAAAACAAAGTGTTTTTGAAACTTTTCAAAGATGTTTCTCTTTACACATTCTTGGGATGAGGGCATTACGTTAATGTCGATTAGATCTTCAGGCCTGAGAATGAGAAATGTTCTTATTGACCATATAAGAGTTTAAGCTAGTGAAAACCTGATGAATATTTCATCTTGTATGAAAGTATAGACTGGGGAAGTAATTTAAGACGAAGATCTATTCATTTAAATACAGATATTTTGAAGATATTAGAAGTTGTATTTTAAAAGTATACTGGAACATGTAAAAACATCTTCAAATCTAATGGGGCTATTTGTTAGAAAAGTATTGGTTCTGCATACGACAGCAGCAATGATGTAACTACATGGAGAAGGGAATGCAATGGAGTCGGACAGTTCAAACACTGTCCAAAGGGACCTCATTTGGTTCAGTTTGTCATTCAACTCAGAGAGGCAGGTAATGTATTCTTCCTGAGAAGGAACAGCCTGTTGCTCCCTCCCTCTCCGTGTTCCTCTTCCCAGCAATGTGTGTGAACTGAAAACTCCTCAGTCATCTTTGCTACTCATGGAGGATTCCTGTTGAGGATTCAGTGGAATCGCCCCACTGCCTGAAGTAAAGGTAATTCAGCAAAATCACCTATTCCAGGAAGTAATCCCATTCCCAGTAGCTTGTAAGAACAGAATAGCTCCATAAGCTGAATGATATTTGGAACAATCACTAATGTTCCCTTTCATCATGAGTTCAATTAATATTTGGGCAACGTTCTTCCAAATTAACGCTGTGCCGAGATGTTGTTGTTCTGTTGTTCATCAAACGTGTGCACGTGTCAGTACTTTTACAAAGAGAAACATTGGTGCTCAGAGTTGTAATATCCAAACTGTTTGTCATGTATCTTTCCAACGTTATTTGAGTAATTTTTTTGGGTGATAAATTTGTTAATTTTAGCTGATTAAAGAACCTTGCCTAATTTGTTCCTAACCCTGACCCAGTCTGCGACCTATATTGTTGGTCAAATCACCAACCCGTTTGCATTAGCATTTCCAGTGAGCAGTGGAAGGATGGGACGAGGAATGGGAATTATGACCTGAACTATAGATTGGTGAGCCTTATGTAATCAGTGGGCACGTTTTCGGAGAGGATTGTGAGGGATAGGACTTACAGACAATACCAGATGCAAATACAGATTAGGGATAGTCAACATGGTGTTTTGCACGGGAAATCATTTCTAATCCAATGATTGCGTTTTTTGAAGAGATGACAAGCACGTTTAATGAAGGTAGTGTGGTAGACGCAGTCCATACAATCTTCAGCAAGGCATTCGACAGGATTCCGTATGACAGGCAAGTTATAAAGTTTGGATCATAAATGGATCCAAGATAAGCTCTCCACTCCACTACAAAATTAGAGTGAATGTAGGAGGCAGAGGGTGGTAGATGACTGCTTTTTCGACTGGAACCCTGTGACCAATGGTGTAACACAAGGTGCTGAGTCCACTGCTTTTGTCATTTATATAAATGATTTGGATGTGAATATTTGCCTGTTTACTAGGTTTACAGATGACATCAAAATTGGAGGTGCAGCGGCCAGCAAGATTTACCTTGAAGTACAATTGGACCTTGATCAGATGGAGAAATGCGCCAAGGAGTGACAGATGAAGTTAAATTTAGATAAATGTGATGTGCGCATTTTGGAAAAGTAAAATACGGCAGGACATATTAATGCTGAGGTCCCGAGGAGTGTTGTTGAACAAAATGGTGCAGGATCATTGTTCTTTAAAAGTGGAGTGGTGGGTAGTCAGTGTGGTGAAGAAGGGGTTTGGTATGCTTGCCTTGACTGGCCAATATGTTGAGTATGCAAATTGGGAGATCTTATTGCAACTGGGAAGAATGTTGGTGAGGTGACCTTTAGAATATTGTGTCTATTTGGTTCTCATTGCTATTGGATGTTTGTTGTTAAACCTAAGAGGGTGCAGAAAAGATTTACAAAGATATTGCCAGGCATTGGAGGGATTGAGCTACAGGGAAAGGCTTGACAGACTTGGGATTGTTTACTCTGGAGCATCGGAGGCTGAGGTGTAACATTATAGACGTTCATAAAATCATGAGGAACATGGTCAAGCTGAATACCCAAGGTCTTTTTCCCAGGATCGGTGAGCCCAAAACTATCGGACAAAGGCTTAAGGTTCGAGGAGAAAGACATTAATGAGACAAAATGTTCATGCAGATTGTGGTGTGTGTATGAATTGAGCGGTCAGAAAAAGTGATGCAAGCTGCTAAAGTTACAACATTTCAAATGTATCTGGATGTGCATATTAATAGGAAGGATTTAGAAGGATATGGGCCTAATGTTGGCAAATGAGTTGAGATCGGATTGAGATGTCATGTTTATGTGGACAGGGTTCCCTGCTGTACGACACTGTTAGAGAGTTGAGTAATAATTCTAAAATGGCCAATTGAGTGGGAATTATCTTCCCGAGAGGTACGTGGTAGCTTTTTGTTCACATTTGTTCAAACTGAGTTCATTAAATATTTGACAGAAATTGAGTCATGGATAATGGGATACAGACAGGAAAGTGGGGCTGAGACCACAACCTTTTCAGCCACAATTTTAGTGCCTGGTGGAAACGGTTCATGATGTCGAACAAGCAAATCCTACTCTTGAATGTGTTGTTCTGTTGTTCCATTCAGTCCCTCCAACCTGCTAGACAGGAGCAATTGGAGGCCACTTACTGCTATAACTAGGTCACAGAAACAGGGAAGACCATTCAGAGATCTTTCATTGATCTAGCTCCCCTGACTCTCCTGAATAGAGAATTCCTAACATTCACTACCCTCTGGTTGAAGAAACAATTGTCTGCTCATATACCATGACCTATTGATATGAGCGATCGAGGTGAATACAAGGACTTAGATAAGAGCGACTGGCCCTGATATCAAGGCGGTTTTAAACCAAGGATGACATCAAGGAGCCTGAGCAATATCGTACTTCATAAGAATCCATTGCAAACTCTCCGCTGTTTGGAGTCATTCACAGCACAAGGGAAGATGTTCATCATCAGTGGGCATTAATAATCTCGACTGTGGGACGTCACTGCAGGAGATCCTCAGTGGAGCTCCCCCAGTTCAGGCATCTCTAGTTTGTCAGCGGGGAATCCATGCAGTGTGGAAGCAAGCCATTCAGCCCATTGAAATCTCATCAAACAGAAGTGTGGATATTCACTGTAGGTTACACAATGTTAAGAACACTTCCCTCAGGTGCTAAAGTAGCCTGTGTCCATGCGCAACAAGACCTGGACAGCAATCAAGTTAAGGTGTCGGCAACATTCATGGAAAAGCGCTGCCAGACACTGTACATTTCCACAGGAAACGAAGGCGTTCATTCTGCACGTAAATCTGGCTTCACAAGAATGTGGGAAAGTCATTCATCCCATCAAAACTATTGTGCAAGGGAGGGACAGCCCATTCAGTCTCTCCTGCCTGTCACACAGGAAGACAAGCAGTCTCTCCAACACCACATGTCACTTACACAGGATCAGAAAGAGACCATTTCACACCTGGAGTCATTAAAAAGGAACAGGAAGAGACCATTCATTCTCAAGTCACTAACTAGGCACAGGAAGATGACAGAGATGCTCCAACATCACAAACAAATGGAGCAGGATCTGCACAGATAAGACACCTTATTCTTCGTGGCGCCATTACTCATAGTACATACGTTCTACTTTAACATGGTAATCTGGGAGGAGGAATGAAGACAAATTTTAACCAGTTTCAAAGGCATCTTCCATCGCTGAGAAAGCAGACCCATGTTCTCTCTGGAAGTAAGCAGCTAATGGGGAATGGCTAACTGTTTCAGAATGAAGGTATTATGGCTTCTGACATGATTGTGTACAATCTAACATTGAGTGCAGGGTCACACAGTAAGTGTGCATAAAACTGTTCAGAGTTCATTCAGCACATGTACCCCTCTGTCAATCGAATTGAGTTCTATGCACAGGCACGTAAAATACCAGGAGACGAGCATCCTATGGAAAATATGGAATTTCGCACCTTATCAATGGCTGCTTGAAATATAATGAGGGTACATCCATAAACATCAAATTTCAATTTCTTATTCTCTTACAACGCTGCAGATTAAACACATAGTTACACACTCTCTCCTTATGTATACACCATACCAGGATTCAGTCTGGTGAAACTCCTTTACACTGTCTCGGTGACATGGAGATCATTATTTATAAAATATACTCTGTCTGCACACAATACCCAAAATACTGGCTCAACAAAACATTACCATTGAGTAAGATATATTTTCTCTGGTTCTTCAATAATTTTCCATGATGGACCACATATCCTTTACAGTTACTACTACTTCCTGCCCCATACGAATTCTGTTAGTTAATTATAACCAAGGACATCCAAATCCTTTTCAAGAACAGCCCTTCCCAACCTCTCACCATTTAATAAACTTAAATGTGAATGATAGTATTTGTTGTTCACATCAGAATCATTTTTATACCTTGTGTAGAGCTATTGCACAAGATCTGAGCCTTCTAAAACCCCACAAGACTTTCGTCCAGAGAAAAAAAATACGTTACTCTGTTAATTTCGCCAATTATCCAATTTTTAATCCATTCGGTGTATTCCACCATTAGCTAACAATGGACTCTAACATTCTCCACCCAACTGCATTCAAAAATGTCAAACTTCTTCTGAAAATTCAAATACGTCACTCCCGCTGGTTCTCAATTGTCAATGATACAACGGATACAGTCCACAAACTCCAGCAGATTTAGCAAAGATCATTTCATTTTACTGAATCTCGGCCAAATCCTTCAAAATATTTCATTGTTCTCCAGATGTCTAGTTGTTAAACTTATTATAAAAGACTATATAATGTTTTACTCACAGCTGACATCAAGCTATTTAGTTTTCTGTTTTCCCTCTCTGTTCTGTTTTAAATACTTATGTTGACAATATTTATGTTTTCCAGGCTACAGGATCCTTTCCAGAATCAAACCAGCTCTGAAGAATAATTAGTAATGCTTTTGCTGGTTCTCTTGCCACCTCCTCAATACTCTGGGATGGATCTCATCAGATGCAGCACCTTACCAACCTTTAATTCGACTGGATCTTCAAAAAACATACTCTTCATTAGTTCCAGTTTCATGAAGTTCCGTATGTTCACCAGTCCCCCTGTCCCCTAGTATATCTGGAAGTTTGCTTCTGTACCTTCCTCAGGGAGATGGACTCAATATCTTCCTTTCAGCTGGCAGATGGCTTCTGACAGCCAGTGAATATTTCTGAGGACTGCACTTCGGAGATGATGAATATGTTAACAACTCCTGTCTGGAAAGTTCCAGAGTTAATCCAGTTCACTTCATGGTGAGTGGCAGCACAGTCCTGTTTCTGGTGTGAGTTTATAGATTATACTGATGGAGGGGACACAGCTCAGTGACATTCTCATTTTTGAAATAAGAACATTTTATATTTGGAATTGGTTCAGCTTCGAAAAATATTGCTGGAAATCGCATGGAGGACAGTACAATGCCCAGCCCTTCCCCGTGTATAGAGCTCCCCTTCTGTACAGTTGCGGCTCTATTTTTTTCCCAAACACTTCATAAATGCAGTGTCCAGAGTGGGGTCACCAGGCCCTCGGGTCTCTCTGAATGGATGCAGCATCTGATGATACACAAACTCGAGGAAGGCATCCACCGAACCTCCCCTTCCTGTCTAGTGACAGGCGCAAGTCAAAACCTCTCACACACACACAGTGCACCCATTCCGTATTGAAAATATTTGTCTTCCTGGCTGAAAAAGTCGTTACATCTTTGCGCAGTCCCACAGTAACAGTCCCTTTTTCTGCAGAAGCAGTTGACAATGTCACATTACGTTTTCCTGTATCCTAGCAACTATAAGGACAGCATCAGCATTGCCAATGGAGTTGATCATCACACTCAGAGAAGAGCAATAGAGGCAATATAACTCACTTTAAACAGGGGCATATCTAGATTGACGTGATAGTCAGTAATAAGGGAAAAAGGAGATATGTTGAAAGACGCTCCATTTTTATTTTCCTTCTACTTCACATCAACAGCCTTTTTTTTTGCTTTTCATTTCTTGGCCTCCCTCTCTCTTTCTTTCTCTCTCTCTTGCTGGACATTTCTCCATCCATTCAACTAACCTCCCCTTCACTCACCCAGCCATCCCTGATAGAAATAGTATTATTTCTCAGTTGCTCTCAGTGTTGATGTAGGGTCACTCGACTTATAAATTTATCTGTGTTTCTCCTGACAGAGGCTGCCATACTTGCAGAGATTCTCCAATATTTTCAGACGCTGGAGAATTTTATTTCAAATCTCCAGCATCCATATTTCTTTGGTTTACTTCACCTTTAATGTTGTTGTTTCACAGGATGTCAGCATCACCAGCGATGACAGTATTTGTTGTCCATCAAAAACTGTCCTTGACTGTGAGGTCATTTGTCAAGACAATATGGAGCCACCATGTGGCCGTGGGTCTGATGTCACACTTAGTTTTTTACCAAAGGCTATAAGTGAAGTAATGAAAGCAATCCTGATGTTTTATGGTTGCTGTTAGTAAAATGAGAGTTCATTCAAACTTTTGTCATTCGAATTTAAGTTCTGTCATTGGCTCAGATAGGATTTGGAACAATGCCTATAAGGTTATATCCTGTGCCTCTCAATTACCCGTCCAGTGACATCATTACTTTGATATGGGGTCCCTATTTTGAAATAACTGGAGAGGCAAGAACAAGTATGTATTCAAAATATTTGCAATTGGAGGAGAGGTTAGAAGAGAACTGAACCCGTAAATCTGAAGTTACGAAGGGGACAATGATGGCTAATTCAACAACAGCACTGAGGCAGAGCTGGAGGCTGGGGATATTACAGAGCCGGGTGTAGGCAGGTTTGATGGTAGAGAAAATGTAGAAAAACAGTTGAAGGTAAAACGAAGACTCAAGCGTCTGAACAATTCTGTTCCTTCTTAGATGTTGATGAGTAAGGAGTCTGAGATTGATGGAAATGAAGTGGAGTTTGTGATTGAACTGCAAATATATTTGTTAAATATTAATAACTGAAATAGCAATAACCGTCACTACAGTTTATAGAATTGACAAAGTTAGGTTTACCAGGAACACCATTAATAGCGAGGATGGGATAGTAACCTGCTTGAATAATCAACAGTACGGCTTGTATCCCCAACTTTAACTGTGCCTAATCCAGTGAAAGATAGTAAAGACCCAACGATAAACTCCTGTCCATTGTTGGAACATTCCAGTCTAATGTTCTCAGATTCTGATCCATTGTTGGAACATTCCAGTCGAATGTTTTCAGATTCTGATCCATTGTTAGAACATTCCAGTCTATTGTTCTAAGACTCTCTTCGTCGCCCTCTCTCTGTCGCTGCTGATCCCAATCATCTTGAGGATGACGCTGTCGCTGATACTATGAGATAACAGGTTGAAGGAAGCCCCTTATTAATAGAAGAGAAAACCCTCCAGTGACACAGTTAAGATCCAAAGAGACTGACATCAACCAAAGACACTGTACAAACAGCCCCAGTTAACCCCTTTTACAACAACCCTGACATATGACAATAAAACTTTGTATTCCTGAGATGTTGACATCGCTGACTATTGGGCTAATGGCGCATCTCCAATTGCAAAGTTAGAGGCGAGGCAGAGAGATGGTGCTTTCGCTTCACAATCTCAATCACTCTCCTGCATTTTGGCAGGGTAGGAGTTGCTGTGCTCCCGAGGCCATCTCTGTCTGATCACCCGGTCTGTTGCATCAGTTGGCATGACTTATTTATGGTTAACTTTGACATTTATCTTATCAACATTTCACGGCTTAGATGGGGTTAGGCATTTTTGAATGGCTCCTACAGTGGCATAAGCGGTGTAGATACAGTCTTGTCGTCCTTCCAGCTGCAGCCTGGTCAAGTGGACTGATGGACAAACTCTCCCAGCACCAGGATTTTCAGTTTTGCCTTTTGCCAGTTTTTGCTGGGGTCTCAGCAGAGTTGGAAAACAGTAAATCTCTCCTGGCTGCTGCACACTCTGATGTATCTCTCAGAATTGGCTTCTGATGTTCATTCCTCCTGTATTGGAGAACTGCATGTAAGACAATATGTTTCTGAATTTGTTTTGTGACGTGTGTATTTCAATTATATTACCATGTTGGAGCAGTTAATCTTTAGTAATTAAATAATCTGTGTATCCATTAAGTTTTCCAAAAAAATAAGTTATTCCAAGATCTTCTTGTTTTTATTGAATTTTGTCGACTGTGTTTAACTAAATTGTGTGTTGCTTAATGTCGAATGTTTTGATCAAACGTCTTGCATCTGAAATACAGCACCCGACAATTAACTTTAAAATAAGAAAATGTTTGGGTCGAGACTACCTTCTTCATATATTTTGAGGAACCTTTGCTAGGCTCCACAGCAAGAAGGACAGGTATTCATGTTGTAATTGGATAATTACTTAATGGACAATAAGTTGAAGAAACACGGAGTTTGACATTTGAATGCACCGAGCTGGACCAGTGATAACGCTGTCAGGAATTATATCAGATGCACAATCCACTTCACAGATCCAGGCCAGACACGTATAAGACCAGATGAGATATCTGTTCAGCACGGAACACTGTGCAGACCAGGTTTATTTCAACTCAGCAATCTGTCCAGGATGGAATACTGTGCAGCGCTCACTAATCCATCTGTCCAACATAGGGAAGAGTACAGACGACATCAGTGCATTGCTTCAGAAAGCTGTACGAAACGGTTTGTCCAGCATGGGGCGATATGCAGCCCACACCAGTGTCTTGCTCGATAAACTTTGACAAGTTATCTGTTCAGTATGGGGAGCAGTAAAGTGAATAGCAGTGCTTTGATCTGTAAACCAGGAGCAGTTACCGTCCCAGCATGTAAGAATGTGTACACCACCCCAGTACATTGCTCAGTAACACGGTGTTAGATCGCGGGCCAGCGTTGGGAAACTTGCAGCCCATGGTGAAGTGATAAGATGTGCAGCCCCCATCCATTTACAGTTCCGTTGAAACATGGCAAGGGGTGCTGTGGGTGTGAAACTCATTGCCAGAGAGAGATGTTAGGGAAATCAGTTTAAATACTAAAAATCAAAAGCATTTTTGGAAAAGCAGAAAGAGAGATTGAGAGACAATTTCATGGAAGATGACATGTTTCAGAATGCTGAAGTGAAGATATTTCAACGGCATCTTTCAACGTGAGCCAATATTCCCAGGAATGATGTGTGAACGGGATAGTGATGTGAGTTCAGATGATGGAGAGCTTTGTATGAGGATTTGTTCTGCAGCTTTGTAACTGGGAGTGGGGTCAGAAGAGTCTCCGACTCATTGGGCTGAATCGAACAATAATTTGTCTCAGTTCCTTTTTCCTTGAGTATGGCAGAGGGATTGTCTGCATGAATCCGAGCTAGTTTCCTGGTGCAATCTTATCGAACGCACCTCATTAACTATCCTTACATTCAATGTCAGCCCGATTGTCCCACCCATCATGGCTGAAGGTACTCACCATCGCATGGATACCCCTGGATACACCGTGATCCCTGTCACTGGTGCCATCTTTAAAAGGCCAGTAGGCAGACGTTTGAGCTTTCCCAATCGGAGCTGTTCTGCACAGTTTACTCATAGCTAGCAGATAAGGGGCAATTATACCACGGTTAGTCGACAGCAGCACGAAGGTCTTGGTGGATGGGCGAGTTCAGAGGCGAGTTCTCTTCCCAGAGAGGGGGCACACCACCAGACCCACCGACCATGGCCTGAGCTCGCCACCAAGCTCAGTGCAGCTTTGGTCTGAACAAGTGCCCATCAATACGGAATAAGGATCAATAAGCTTCCCCACTCTGTTAGGATAAGGGTCACCGTATTCTCTCTACTCCCTCACACTCATTGCGTATCTGTTGTAGCACCGACCCCAAAACAAGGCTCATGCTCCACCCCTCTCACTGCCGCATGCAGCAACTTCCCTCTCTGCCTCTCCCTCTCTCTCGCCTTTTCAATACTTCCACAACGCAATAGAATACTCCGGAAAGTGCTGATTATGGGATGTTCCAGCTAATGCTCCAAATAATTCCAAATTTCAGTAAAATCTCAGTGCCCTCGTATGAAACTCATAAGGGGGAGGAGTAGAGATGTATGCTTTTTTTTTAAATCACCCACTATGCAAATCCATCATGAGGCCATTCAGCTCTAGCATTTAATAAGATCGCGGTTGTTCTGATGCTTTCCACAACTCCATGTTACAGGAACTTTCAGTCATCCAACCCCCTAGGTTCCTGTCACTGACCAGACGACCCTCAGGAACTTTTACCCCAGTTTTCTTCAAGCATCTGTTCGAGGGTATTTCTCATGAAGATGGACTCTGCAAACAATATATTCCATCAGCTTTATACGTTTATGTAATTGTAAGCACATTTTACTTAGACCAATCAAAAATATGCACTTACTTGTGGAGATCGATATCAAATTGCAATTGATAATTCTGATTATTTCACTTGTCTCACCGTATTGTGTTCAGCCTAAGACAGCTTCCAAACACTTGTCTTGTTATAAAGTACTATTTTTAGCAGCGAACGATTTTATCCTCAGCTGTTATCTTGACCATTATCTAAATTGTACCCTTTTCCTTGTTAAAAAAAAGTTTATCTTGCCCTTTTTCTGTGCCTGTTTCTCTCTGTAACAGTTACACAGTCTCCCACTCAGTTGGATGGACGGTTGGTTTGTGATGCATGGGTAGGTCAACAGCGCTGGTTCAATTCCCCAAACTGGCAGAGATTACCGTGAACAGGACGCTTTCTCAACCTCACCCCAACACCCGAGGTCTGGTGACCCTCAGGTTAAACGTGCTCGAGTGGTCTCTCTCTCATGACAGAGCAGTCCCATGGCCCTTTCGAACTGTACTCTATCCCTCTATTTTTTTTTCTATGTTATAATTTTGTTTTGCATTATATTCCTGTATGTTTTGAATCTGTGTCATTTGGTACCACTGTCAGCATTTCCCCCACACTGCATATTCCTGCCTAATAATCCTTGACTCCACTGCTATTTATGAAGCTTCCATCCGTGCCTCATAAAGAAGAATTCAATATCTCTGTCTGCAATACTCTGCGGGGAAGATAGTTACAAAGACTCACAACACTGAGAAAACAAAGATAAAAATCATCTGAGATTATTTTCTCTGTCCTTACTTAAGTAACGATATAATGACATTGGAAGTAAATCAGATATGTTCGGCTTCACATATTCCAACGGTGAAAAAGCTTATATTATGAAGTCTTTAACAGGTTACTCTTGAAACGAGAGCTGTTCTTATTGATATATACAAATCCTTGCGGAGAGCGGATCAAGAAGATGCCCACTGGGTGTTTGTATAATCAAAACTTGTCATTGTCATAGAATTTCTACAGTGTGGATGCAGGACAGTCTGCCCATCGAATCCAAATCAACTAACCAAGCAGCATCGCACACAGACCTTCCTCCATCTAACCCTATATTTCTCATGACTAACCCACCTAACCGACACATCCCTGGGCACTATGGGCAATCTAACATGGTCAATCCACTCTAAGCTGCATATCTTGGGTCTGTGGGAGGAAACTGGGGCTCTGGCAGGAAACCCCCACAGACAGGTGGAGAATGTTCAAACTCCACATAGAGGTTCACTCGACGTTGCATTAAATAAAAACCTGCGTTTTGATTCTCGGTGTCATCCCTAAACTCGGATGTGTGTTGCACTCAACTCCCGCCATTAGGCTATCAGTGTAGGTTGTAAATAACACAAACTACCGGACTGATATTTGTGGTACTCCAGTAGATACGTCTTTGTCAGAAAGATTGATTAATCCTGACTCTCCAGTTTCTATGGGGAAGTCTTTCAGCCCATCAAAACTACTCTGCAAGACATATGATAGCTCATTCAGTCCCTCCTCGAGTTCCACAGGAAGAGACGGAATATACTCACTCCCACACGTCACTGACATGGGATCACAACGAAACCATTTCACACTTGGAGAATCATTTGTAAAGGAACAGGAAGAGGTCATTCAGCTTCTCAAGGCACTAACACAGGAACAGGAAGATCTGATAGATGCTCCAACATCACAAACAAATAGTGCAGGAAATGAACAGATAGACTGCACCAAATTGAATTACGTGGCTTAATTACTCATTGTACTAAAATGGTACTTTATCATGATTTTCTGGCAGTAGGAATGAAACCGATATTTTCAGCCATTTTCCAAGTTGTCTTTCATCGCCAAGAACGCAGACACATGGTCTCCATGGAGGTCTGAAGATGCTGGGGAATGGCTAACTGTTCCAGAATGAGGTTATTTTAGCTGCTGACAGGATTGTGTACAAATGACAATGCAGTGTCACGCAGTAACCGTGCATTAAAGTGTTCAGAGTTCATTCAGAGCCTGCACCTCTCTGTCAATCGACATGGGAGCTCTGCAGATGCATATAAACAATCGGGAATAAAACATCCAATGAAAAGTATGGAATTTTCACCCTATTCAGGTGATTGAGACATAATGAGTGTCCATCCATACTCATCAAGTTTCAACCTCTTATTCTCTCACAGCGCTACAGATTAAACACACAGTTACTGCACTCTCTCCTGATATTACTATCATGCCAGGGTTCTGTCTGGTGAAACTCCTTTGCACTGTCTCGGTGACAAAGATCATTATTTATAAAGCAGAACAAATCTGTACACAATACACCAAATATTCCTCCACAAAACACTACCATTGTGAAAGATATACTAACTCTGGTACTTCAATCATGTCACATGAAGAGCCACATACCATCTACATCCTGTGCCGTAAGAATTCTGTTTGTGACTTACGACCGAAGGACATCCTGGTCCTTTTCAACAACAGCACTACCCAATCTCTCACCATTTAATAAATATAAATGTTGAATAATAATATTTGCTGTTCCTATCAGAATCATTTTTGTACCAAGTGAACCGCTATTGTTCAAACAGTGATCCAGCTGATACCCAACAAGACTTCAGTCCAGAGAAAAGCACTACTCTTCTCGTATCTCCATTACACAATTTTTAATCCATATGGCATATATTCCACCCCTACCTACCCATGGACTCTAACATTCCCTACACACCTGTATTCACCCATGTCAAACCTCTGCTGAAAACTCGAATACTCCACTCCCATTGATTCTCAATTGTTGATGTCACAACGGACAATCTCCGCAAACCCCAGCAGGTTTATCAAAGATCATATCCCTTTCTTGAATCTCGGCCGACTCTACCAAATCAAGTAATTATTCTGCAAGTGTTAAGTAGTCACATTCTTATAACAGGCTACAATTGTCTTTTTTTTTCCCTCACAGCTGACATCAAACTATCCAGTATCGAGTTTTCTGGGTTTTTTTTCACTCAGATCTGTTTTAAATATTTAGTTTCACTATAGCTGCTTTCCAGTCTGCAGGATCATTTTCAGAATCCAAGCAGCTTTGAAAAATAATCAATAATTCGTTTACTAGCTCGATTGTTACCTCCTCAATTATCGTGGAAGTAGCTCATCAGATGCATCACCTTACAAATCTTCAGTTCAATGAGACTTTCAAAGACATGCTTTTTATTAATTCTAATTTCGTTTTGTTCACCTTTTACTCCAGCCACTCTGTTTTCTAGTTTGATTCTATAACTTCCACTGTGGAAACAGAGCCAATATATTCCTCTCAGCGAGATAGATGGATTATATCAGCGAGTGATACATCAGAGGACTACTTTCCGGAGATAATGGATATGCCACCCACCCCTGCGCGGGAAAGTTCCACAATCAATACAGTTCACTTCATGGTGTGTGCCAGCACCGTCCTAACCCTGGTATGAGGCTACAGGTTATACTGAAGAAGGGGACACAACTCAGTGACCACCTCATATATTAATCAAACTGGTTTCACACTTTATACTTGGAATGAGACCAGCTTAGACAAATGGTCCTGGAAATCCCCGGGAGGATAGTGCAGTGCCTACCTCCTCCTATTTACAGAACTTCACTTCTGTGTAGTCTCAGCTTCATTTGTTTACCATGGACCCAGACACTCTGTAAATGTAGCGTCCAGAGTGCGGTCGCCAGACCCTCGGGTCTCCCTGAATGAACCCAGCAGCTAACAAAACAAACCCGGTAACACCAACCACAAACGCTCCGCTGAGTTTCCAATGACAGGAGCAAGTCAAATGCACCATGGTGCACACATTCAGTGTTGAAAATGCCTCTCTCTCCTCAGTTTCTCTTTCTTGCTGAGAAAGCGGTTGCATTTCTGCAAGTCCCACAGTAACAGTTCCTCTGTCGAAAGCAGTTGAGAATGGAACATTATGTTCTCTGTACATCAGCAACTATAAGGGCAGCACCAGTATTGCCGATGGAGTTGATCATCACAATCAGAGAAGGGAGTCAGTTGGAACATGACTCACTTCAAACAGGGAGATATTTAAATGTACGTGATATTCAGGAATTTGCGAAAAGGGACATGTGAGAATAACTTGCCATTTTATTTTCCTTTCAGTTCATCATCAGCAATGCCTTTGCTCGCTTTTACTTCCACTCTCTTTCTGGCCATTTCTGCATCCATTCAATTCAAACCTTACTCCTACCTCTCCCTCCAACTCAACCATCCTGGAAAAATAATATTATCTCTCAGATGATTTCCATTGTGAAGCATGGTCACTGGACTCGAAACGTTATCTGTGTTTCTCCTCACAGAACATGCCATACCTGTTGAGATTCTCCAACAGTTTCAGACGCTGGAGAATTTTATTTCAGATCTCCAGCATCCACAGTTCCTTGGTTTATTTTAAAGCTGTTGTTTCACGGGATGTCAGCATCAATGGCAAGTGCAGCATTTGTTGCCCATCAATAATTTCCCTTGACTGTGAGATAATTTGTCAAGACAATATGGACCCAACCATTTTGCTGTTGATCTGAAGACACTCTTAGTCCAGACTGGGCAATAATGTTAAGTTTCTTTACCAAAGGCTATCAGTGAAACATTAAAATAAACCAAGATGGTTTCTGTTTTCCATGAATGAAATTAGGTTTCATTCCAAATTTTGCCATTCGAATTTAAGCTCTGTTATCGGCTGTGTGAGGATTTTAAACACTGACTTTGGAGTCATAGCCTGTGCCTCTGAATTACCCGTCCAGTTACATTATCAATCTGATACATCTTCCTTATTCCATAGTCCATAGTCCCTATTCCTTATTCACTGCCAGAGAGTTTACATACCAACAAACAAAAGGATTTTAGGAAAAAGGGAAAGGAAGACTTACAGAAAACAATCACGTAAGATCACAGGTTTCAGAATGCTGAAATGAAGATATTTCGACATTATCCTGCAACATGAGACAGTATTCCCAGGAATGATGGATGAAGGGGATGCTGGTGTCTTTCAGATGTTAGAAAGTATTGGATGAGCATTTGTTCTGCAGCTTTGTAAGTGGGAGTGGGGTCAGCAAAGTCTTCGACTCATTGGGCTGAATCTTACAATAATTTGTCTCAGTGACATTTTCATTGAGTCTGACAGTGGGTTTGTCTGCACGAAGTTGAACTAGTTTCCTGGTGCTACCTTATCGAACTCACCATATTAACTAACCACCCCACCCCATGATATCCCCTTCATTCAATACCAGCACGATTCTTCTACCCATCATAGGTGGAGGTACTCACCATCGCCCAGATGCCCCCGATACTCCATGACCACGGGGACTAGTGCCATCTTTAAGAGGCCAATGGACACACAGTTGAACTTTATCAGTTCGGAGCTACTGCGAGCAGGACAGAAAATGGGCAATTACACCATGATTCTTCAACAGGAGTACGGAGCTCCTGTTGGATAGGCGAGTCCAGAGAAGGACCATTCTATTCCCAGAGGAGGCTGCACCACCAGGCCCAACGAGCGTGTTTTGAGCTCACCATCCAGCTCAGTGCAGTATCTGTGGTCTGAAGAAATGTCCAGCAATACAGGACAAGCATCAGTAACCTTCCCCGCTCTGTCAGGCTAAGGGTTACCGTATTCTCTATGCTCCCTCACACTCACTGTATATCTGTTATAGCACCGACCCCCGAACAAGGCTCATACTCCAACTCTCTCACTAATGCATGCAGCGCCTTCCCTCTCGCTCTCTCTCTCTCTCTCTCCCTGTTGCCTTTGCAATACCGCCACATGTTGGCAGAGTGCCAGATATGGAATACTCCAGATAATGTTCCAAATAATTCCCATTTTCAGGAAAACGTCGATGCCCCTGTAGGTAACATAGGATTCAAAGGAGTAGAGATGTACACTTCTCAAATCACATACAGTTCAAATCCATCATGAGGCCATTCAGCCCTGCAAGCGTGCTCTAGATGAACTTATGGTTTTCTCAGTTCCATGTTAGAGGACAATTTCTGTCAATCAAACCTCTGGGTTCCTGTCACTGAGCAGACCACACTCAGGCACTTTTACCCCAGTTTTCTTCAAGCGCCAGTTCGAGGTTTTTTTCAATGTGGACGGACACTCCAAATAATATATCCATCAGCTTTATACTTCTACGTAATGATAAGTACATTTATACAGAACAATCAATATATACTCTTATTTTATGGTCATTGATATCCAATCACATTTAGTAATTCTGGTTATTTCACTTGTCTCACCTTATTGTATTCAGGCAAAGACACCTTCCAAACACTTGTCTCGTTATAAAATACAGTTTCCAGCAGAGAACATTTTTATCCTCAGCCGTTATCATGACGTTTAACTGAATTATACCCTTTTACCATGTTCTGAAAGTTTCTCTTGCTCTTTCTCTATGACTGTTTCTGTCTGTAACAGTTACACAGTCTCCCACTCAGTTGGCTGGACAGCAGGTTTGTGATGCAGAGGAAGGCCAACAGCGCAGGTTCAATTCCCCACACTGACAGAGGTTACCATGAAGGGGTGGTTCTCTCACCCTCACCCCATCATCCGAGGTGTAGTGACCCTCAGGGTAAACCACCACGTGTGCTCTCCCTCTAACGACAGAGCAGCCCATGATTTTTGCCACTCTATTCTATCATGGTTGGCACATTAATCTTTTTATCTTTGTTATAATTCTGTTTTGCATTATATACCTGGATGTTCTGGACCAGCGTGGTTTTGTACCACAGTCAGCGTTTCCCGGCACTGCACATTCCTGCCCATTCCCGATAATCCTTGACTCCATTGTTATTTATGAATCTTCTGCCAGTGCCTCAGAAATATTCAATATCTCTGCATCCAATACTTTGTGGGGAAGAGAGTTACAAAGACTCACAACACTGAGAAAACAAACATAAAAGTCATCTGTGTGTGAGATATCTTTTTGTCTCCTTACCTGAAAAACAATATCATTTCATAGGAAGCAGTTCAGAGATGTTTCACTTCAAGTATTCCCGGGATGAAGGGCTTATATTATGGAGGCTTTAACAGTTTACTCTTGGAATGAGAGGCGGTCTGATTAAACCATACAAGACCTTGAGGAGAGTGAATTAGGAAGATACCCACTGGGAGTTTGTATAGTCCAAACTTGTTATCATTGTCATAGAACCTCTACAGTGTGGAAGCAGGACAGTCTGCCCATCGAGTCACACCGAGCAACCAAGCAACGTCGAACCCCATGTTACGCTGCATTTCCCATGACTAACCCCCCGAACCTATATATCCCTGGGTACTATGATAATCTAGCATGACCAATCCACTCTAAGCTGTACATATTTGGACTGTGGGAGGGAACTGGGGCACTGGGAGGAAACCCACACAGACATAGAGAGAGTGTTCAAACTCCACATAGAGTTTCGTCCAAGGTTGGAATTGAACCCAGCTCCTTGGTGATGTAAGGAAAAAGCACTAACCACAAACCCATTATTTTCCTCCGTTAGTTCTATTAGTTACTTTCATGACTAAGGAAATCAGCCTGACTTGTTCCTATCACTGAATCTGGCCCAGTCTGAGACCGTTATTATCTGCCATATCACAAACCTGGTTGCATTTAACATTTGTTGTGAGCAGTGGGACTAGAAAATGAAACAGTAACAGTCTCCAACCTCAAGCAGAACAGGAATGAGAAGAAATTCACAAAGTGGAAATTTATTCACGTGGGAATTCTCCTTCCCAGAAGTTTAAGATGGCTGAACCTTTATATTATATCAAGGCTGGCTTCAACTGATTGTCCAAAGACAGGTGTATCAGGGATAATGTTGCATGGAGAGAAAGGTCCAGCTGGGACCACCATGAGATGAGCCAAGACCATATTCAGTGGTCGAGTAGTGTCAAAATGCCTAATGGCCATCTCGTGTCCCTCAGCCCTGTGTTCTGATGTTCCATTCAGCCCTTCAGACCTGCTAGACAGCGGCAGATCGAGGCCACTGCGATGGTAAGGTGCAGCTTTGGAAATGTACATGCAAAATCAAGGTTGGGTCAGGAAATGACTTCCACCCACAATCCCTCTTTCCAGGCTTCCCCTTTCTGTAACTTCTGCTCCAGATACGGGTCATTTTACAGACCCAGATACGCGGTGAATGCAGCCCCCTACCCTACCCAGGGTTAACTCAAACAAGTCCTCTGCTTTCCCTAGATATAACATTGTACAACATGACGTTCCAAAAGTATAAGAACGTAAGAAATGGGAACAGGAGTAGGCCATTCGGCCCCTCAAACCTGCACTGTTATTCAAGAAGAAAATACTGATCTGCTCCACGGTTCAACTCCACCTTCTTGCTAACCCCTTGTATCCCTCAACTCGTCAAAACCCATCCACCCCTTCGGTAAATACATTCCGTGACCCAGCCCCCACAATTCTCTGTGTTTGGGACTTCCTGACATTCAGTACTTTCGGAGAGGAGACATTTATTTACACCCCAGTTTGAAATCGATATCCCTTATTCTATTTCCCCGAGTTGGATACTCTGCCCAGGTGTGAAGCCACATTCTCAGCATCTACTTCGTCAAACCTCCTCTGTATCTTGTACGTTTCAGTAACATCACCTTCATTCATTTCAACCACAATGTATATTCGCCTCACCATTTTAGATGCACTCAACAATTCAACCCTTCAACCCCAGGAAACCGTCTAATGAACCAACCTAGTTACTTGCTGCATCAGCATGCTGACGTTATGTTTCATACACAGGAACATGCCAATTCTTTTGTACAGCTCTTTAGTTTGGGAATCCTCCTCATTAAGTTAAAAACCTGCGTTTTGGCTCTCAGTGTCATCCTCAAACTCGGATGTATGGTGCACTGAGTTCCCGCCATCAGACAATCAGCGTAGTTTGTAAATAGCTGGAGTTATCGGAAGATATTTGTGGTACTCCAGTAGGTACATCTTTATCATAAAGATTGATGAATCCTGACCCTCCGATTTCTATGTGTTCACCAATCGTCATTCTATGGTAATACATTATCCGTCATTCTAAGACCCTCTGTTTTGTGTAAGAACCTTTATTTTGTAATATCTTCTGGAAAATCTGTGGAAAGCCTCGTGTCTACCAATTCCCCTTTCTCAAGTCCGATTGTGACATTCTCAGGGATCTCCAAAAATCTTTGTATGGTTTTACAGGGAAAAATACAGCTTCCCTTTCACAAAACCCGACAGACTGCGTGAATTTTTCTAATGCCCTTCAATTCCTTCCTTAATAACAGACTCCATCAGATTCTCAACATTAATGGTTAAGCTAATTAGTTCCTGCTTTCTGTCTCGCTCCATTCTGGAAGACAGGCGCCACATTGCAGGTTCTCCAGTTTCGCTGAAACATTCTGCTAATCCAGAGAGTAATGAAATATTTCACACAGAGCCACCAGTCACTCTGCAACCACATCTTTTAATCCAACTATGAATTACTGCTGACCTGTCTACCCTTAGTCTTACCTGTTTGTTAAAATTCTTGTTTCTTTTGAATAAACAGCTCATGAACTTACCTCCTAGTACCATTTTGATTACGTCATTGAAATACTTACAGTACCTTCCCTGTGAGGAATGATGTCAGATACTGGTGAAAAATATCTGCCTATTCCCTCTAGCCAATTCCCCAATCACATCTTCCAAATGTCCTCAATGTACTTTCCTCCTTTCATTTCTACCTAAGGTCACACACTCATCTTGAACTTTTTTTATATGCACCGAAAAACTCGAGATGCTTGTTTTTATATTTCTTGACAATTTGCTTACATCATATCTTTCATTCGTTTTCCCTCGCTTTCTAGATTCATACAGTCATATAGCGCATAAACAGACCCTTTGATCCAATTTGCCCATACCGGCCAGGTTTTCCAAACTAAATTAGTCCCATCTGCTTGCATTTGGTCCATATGCCGCAAAACATTCCCATTCTTACGTTTGTTCAAATGTCTTTGAAATGTTGTAACTGTGCATGCATCGACCACTCTCCGCCTGGCAGCTGATTCCATACACGCATCCACCCTCTCCGTGAAAAGGTTGCCCCTTTGACCCTTTTATATCTTCCACCTTTTCACCTTAAAGCTATGTCCTCTATGTTCAACTCCCCTACCCTGTGGAAAAGCCCTTGGCTATTCACCTTATCCATGCCTGTCATGATTTCATACACTTCTGTAATGTCACCCCTCAACCTCCTACAGTCCATCTGTTACTAGCTTCAAGAACAAGCATTTAAAGATAAACACTGCAAATTTGACACAGTATTAAAAACGACAGGTAAACAACACGCAGCCCAAACATTATACATTGATTTGTTTTTCTCTATGTTACAATATTAAGGCAGCATGAAACTCTTACTGCTACCAATAAGAATGTAAACACCTTAAATTCTTTGCCTGAAGGGGTGATGATCTCGCCAGTGAAAACGTATTTGTTGTCATGCCTGTGTAATACCATATGGTCCACATTCTCCCTCCTGGTCTCCCTGTGCCCTTGTGCAGCTGTGTCTTCTTTATCTTGCTCTCAATAGAGAGAACCACTTTCGCCTACTCAGACCTTAATTTAAGTCCAATTTACATAATTTTCTAGTTCACCACAGCTAAATTTCCATTCACCTTTTGCCACACTGTCTTTTCCCTGTCATCCATCCCCCACCTCTGTCAATGGATTAAAAAGCCCAGTTTCAAATCCTTTTCATATGTGAACAAGAGTCACATTGGACTTGAAACGTTAACTCTGTTTCTCTGTCTCTGCGGATGTTTTCACACATGTTGAGTTT
>NW_027311452.1:17500-27518 GCF_047496795.1 Chiloscyllium punctatum | reverse complement strand
GTTACTCATTTCTTCTTTTTAAACATTTTTCTAAGTTTTCCTGGTTACTCACTTCTTCTTTTTAAACATTTTTCTAAGTTTTTCTGGTTACTGATTTCTTCTTTTTAAACATTTTTCTAAGTTTTTCTGGTTACTCATTTCTTCTTTTTAAACATTTTTCTAAGTTTTTCTGGTTACTGACTTCTTCTTTTTAAACATTTTTCGCAGTTTGTCTGGTTACTGATTTCTTCTTTTTAAACATTTTTCGCCGTTTTTCTGGTTACTGATTTCTTCTTTTTAAACATTTTTCTAAGTTTTTCTGGTTACTCACTTCTTCTTTTTAAACATTTTTCTAAGTTTTCCTGGTTACTGATTTCTTCTTTTTAAACATTTTTCTAAGTTTTTCTGGTTACTGATTTCTTCTTTTTAAACATTTTTCTAAGTTTTTCTGGTTACTGATTTCTTCTTTTTAAACATTTTTCGCAGTTTGTCTGGTTAATGATTTCTTCTTTTTAAACATTTTTCTAAGTTTTTCTGGTTACTGATTTCTTCTTTTTAAACATTTTTCTAAGTTTTTCTGGTTACTCACTTCTTCTTTTTAAACATTTTTCTAAGTTTTCCTGGTTACTCATTTCTTCTTTTTAAACATTTTTCGCAGTTTTTCTGGTTACTGATTTCTTCTTTTTAAACATTTTTCTAAGTTTTCCTGGTTACTGATTTCTTCTTTTTAAACATTTTTCGCAGTTTTTCTGGTTACTGATTTCTTCTTTTTAAACATTTTTCTAAGTTTTTCTGGTTACTGATTTCTTCTTTTTAAACATTTTTCTAAGTTTTTCTGGTTACTCACTTCTTCTTTTTAAACATTTTTCTAAGTTTTTCTGGTTACTCACTTCTTCTTTTGAAACATTTTTCGCAGTTTTTCTGGTTACTGATTTCTTCTTTTTAAACATTTTTCTAAGTTTTTCTGGTTACTGATTTCTTCTTTTTAAACATTTTTCGCAGTTTAACTGGTTACTGATTTCTTCTTTTTAAACATTTTTCTAAGTTTTTCTGGTTACTGATTTCTTCTTTTTAAACATTTTTCTAAGTTTTTCTGGTTACTCACTTCTTCTTTTTAAACATTTTTCTAAGTTTTTCTGGTTACTGATTTCTTCTTTTTAAACATTTTTCGCAGTTTTTCTGGTTACTGATTTCTTCTTTTTAAACATTTTTCTAAGTTTTCCTGGTTACTGATTTCTTCTTTTTAAACATTTTTCGCAGTTTTTCTGGTTACTGATTTCTTCTTTTTAAACATTTTTCTAAGTTTTTCTGGTTACTCATTTCTTCTTTTTAAACATTTTTCGCAGTTTTTCTGGTTACTGATTTCTTCTTTTTAAACATTTTCCTAAGTTTTCCTGGTTACTGATTTCTTCTTTTTAAACATTTTTCTAAGTTTTCCTGGTTACTCATTTCTTCTTTTTGATCATTTTTCTAAGTTTTCCTGGTTACTGATTTCTTCGTTTTGAACATTTTTCTAAGTTTTCCTGGTTACTCACTTCTTCTTTTCAAACATTTTTCTTCGTTTTTCTGTTTACTCATTTAGCACTTTCAGGCACTTTCCCATCATTTCCTCGTTCCCGATTTCACCCTTTAAAACGCTTTCGGGCATTTCCCTAAGTTTTGCGGTTCACTCGTTTGGGACTCACTGACACCTTCTCTAGCTTCCCTGCTCACTTTTTTCGTACTGTTGAGAAAATTCGAACCCTTTCCTTAACTATGCCGGTTACTGACTTCACCGCTTCAGACCCTTGTCCCCGTAATGAAAGATACCATTTCCCACCGTGGGAAATGCACGAAAATCGGACTGAACACGGGGGAGGCTCCCCCCTCGAAGGCGAGACCGTCGGCAGAACCGCCGGGTCAAACCCGGCTGAGCTACCCGGCTTACAAGTCTCAAAGTCGGTATGAGCAGTCACGTCCACCCCCATTCCCTTTTGGACCACTTCCCACGGTTCCAAATGCATGAAAATCGGCCTGTACACGGGGGAGGCACCCGCCTCGAAGACGAGACCGTCGGCAGAACCGCCGGGTCAAACCCGGCTGAGCTACCCGGCTCGGAAGCGCCAAAGTCGGGTTGAGCAGTCACATTCACTCCCATCCCCTTTTGGGCAACTTCCCACGGTTGGAAATGCATGGAAATCGGACTGAACACGGGGGAGGCTCCCCCTCTCGAAGGCGAGACCGTCGGCAGAACCGCCGGATCAAACCCGGCTGAGCTACCCGGCTTACAAGTCTCAAAGTCGGTATGAGCAGACACGTCCACCCCCATTCCCTTTTGGACCACTTCCCACGGTTCGAAATGCACGAAAATCGGCCTGTACACGGGGGAGGCACCCGCCTCGAAGACGAGACCGTCGGCAGAACCGCCGGGTCAAACCCGGCCGGGCTACCCGGGTTAGAAGCCCTAGAGTCGGGTTGAGCAGTCACAATCACTCCCATCCCCTTTTGAACCTGTTCCCACCGTTGGAAATGCACGAAAATCGGCCTGTACACGGGGGAGGCTCCCCCCTCGAAGGCGAGACCGTCGGCAGAACCGCCGGGTCAAACCCGGCTGAGCTACCCGGCTTACAAGTCTCGAAGTCGGGTTGAGCAGTCACATTCACTCCCATCGACTTTTGGGCAACTTCCCACCGTTGCAAATGCATGAAAATCGGCCTGTACACGGGGGAGGCACCCGCCTCGAAGTCGAGACCGTCGGCAGAACCGCCGGGTCCAACCCGGCTGAGCTACCCGGCTTACAAGTCTCAAAGCCGGGTTGGGCAGTCACGTTCACCCCCATTCCCTTTTGGATCACTTCCCACGGTTCGAAATGCACGAAAACCGGCCTGTACACGGGGGAGGGTCCGCCCTCGAAGGCGAGACCGTCGGCAGAACCGCCGGGTCAAACCTGGCTGAGCTACCCGGCTTACAAGTCTCAAAGTCGGGTTGAGCAGTCACGTTCACTCCCATCGACTTTTAGACCACTTCCCACGGTTTGAAATGCACGAAAATCGGCCTGTACACGGGGGAGGCTCCGCCCTCGAAGGCGAGACCGACGGCAGAACCGCCGGGTCAAACCCGGCCGGGCTACCCGGGTTAGAAGCCTCAGAGTCGGGTTGAGCAGTCACATTCACTCCCATCGACTTTTGGGCAACTTCCCACCGTTGCAAATGCACGAAAATCGGCCTGTACACGGGGGAGGCACCCGCCTCGAAGACGAGACCGTCGGCAGAACCGCCGGAACAAACCCGGCTGAGCTACCCGGCTTACAAGTCTCAAAGTCGGTATGAGCAGACACGTCCACCCCCATTCCCTTTTGGACCACTTCCCACGGTTCGAAATGCATGAAAATCGGCCTGTATACGGGGGAGGCACCCGCCTCGAAGACGAGACCGTCGGCAGACCCGCCGGGTCAAACCCGGCCGGGCTACCCGGGTTAGAAGCCTCAGAGTCGGGTTGAGCAGTCGCATTCACCCCCATCCCCTTTTGAACCTCTTCCCACCGTTGGAAATGCACGGAAATCGGCCTGTACACGGGGGAGGCCCCCCTCTCGAAGGCGAGACCGACGGCAGAACCGCCGGGTCAAACCCGGCCGAGCTACCCGGGTTAGAAGCCTCAGAGTCGGGTTGAGCAGTCACATTCACTCCCATCCCCTTTTGAACCTGTTCCCACCGTTGGAAATGCACGAAAATCGGCCTGTACACGGGGGAGGCCCCCCTCTCGAAGACGAGACCGTCGGCAGACCCGCCGGAACAAACCCGGCTGAGCTACCCGGCTTACAAGTCTCAAAGTCGGTATGAGCAGACACGTCCACCCCCATTCCCTTTTGGACCACTTCCCACGGTTCGAAATGCACGAAAATCGGCCTGTACACGGGGGAGGCACCCGCCTCGAAGACGAGACCGTCGGCAGAACCGCCGGGTCAAACCCGGCCGAGCTACCCGGCTTAAAAGTCTCAAAGTCGGTATGAGCAGTCACATTCACCCCCATTCCCTTTTGGACCACTTCCCACGGTTGGAAATGCATGAAAATCGGCCTGGACACGGGGGAGGCTCCCCCCTCGATGACGAGACCGTCGGCAGAACCGCCGGAACAAACCCGGCTGAGCTACCCGGCTTACAAGTCTCAAAGTCGGTATGAGCAGACACGTCCACCCCCATTCCCTTTTGGACCACTTCCCACCGTTGGAAATGCACGAAAATCGGCCTGTACACGGGGGAGGCACCGGCCTCGAAGACGAGACCGTCGGCAGAACCGCCGGGTCAAACCCGGCTGAGCTACCCGGCTTACAAGTCTCGAAGTCGGGTTGAGCAGTCACATTCACTCCCATCGACTTTTGGGCAACTTCCCACGGTTCGAAATGCACAAGATTCGGCCTGAACACGGGGGACGCTCCCCCCTCGAAGGCGAGACCGTCGGCAGACCCGCCGGGTCAAACCCGGCTGAGCTACCCGGCTCGGAAGCGCCAAAGTCGGGTTGAGCAGTCACGTTCACTCCCATCCCCTTTTGGACCGCTTCCCAGGGTACGAAATGCATGAAAATCGGCCTGTACACGGGGGAGGCACCCGCCTCGAAGACGAGACCGTCGGCAGAACGGCCGGGTCAAACCCGGCTGAGCTACCCGGCTTACAAGTCTCAAAGTCGGGTTGAGCAGTCACATTCACTCCCATCGACTTTTGGGCAACTTCCCACGGTTCGAAATGCACAAAATTCGGCCTGAACACGGGGGACGCTCCCCCCTCGAAGGCGAGACCGTCGGCAGAACCGCCGGGTCAAACCCGGCTGAGCTACCCGGCTTAAAAGTCTCAAAGTCGGTATGAGCAGTCACATTCACCCCCATTCCCTTTTGGACCACTTCCCACGGTTGGAAATGCATGAAAATCGGCCTGGACACGGGGGAGGCTCCCCCCTCGATGACGAGACCGTCGGCAGAACCGCCGGAACAAACCCGGCTGAGCTACCCGGCTTACAAGTCTCAAAGTCGGTATGAGCAGACACGTCCACCCCCATTCCCTTTTGGACCACTTCCCACCGTTGGAAATGCACGAAAATCGGCCTGTACACGGGGGAGGCACCGGCCTCGAAGACGAGACCGTCGGCAGAACCGCCGGATCAAACCCGGCCGAGCTACCCGGGTTAGAAGCCTCAGAGTCGGGTTGAGCAGTCACATTCACCCCCATCCCCTTTTGAACCTCTTCCCACCGTTGGAAATGCACGAAAATCGGCCTGTACACGGGGGAGGCCCCCCTCTCGAAGACGAGACCGTCGGCAGACCCGCCGGATCAAACCCGGCCGAGCTACACGGCTTACAAGTCTCGATGTCGGTATGAGCAGTCACGTCCACCCCCATTCCCTTTTGGACCACTTCCCACGGTACGAAATGCATGAAAATCGGCCTGTACACGGGGGAGGCACCCGCCTCGAAGACGAGACCGTCGGCAGAACCGCCGGGTCAAACCCGGCTGAGCTACCCGGCTCGGAAGCGCCAAAGTCGGGTTGAGCAGTCACATTCACTCCCATCCCCTTTTGGGCCACTTCCCACGGTTCGAAATGCACGAAAATCGGCCTGTACACGGGGGAGGCTCCCCCCTCGAAGGCGAGACCGTCGGCAGAACCGCCGGGTCAAACCCGGCTGAGCTATCCGGGTTAGAAGCCTCAAAGTCGGGTTGAGCAGTCACGTCCACCCCCATCCCCTTTTGGACCACTTCCCACGGTTCGAAATGCACGAAAATCGGCCTGTACACGGGGGAGGCACCCGCCTCGAAGACGAGACCGTCGGCAGACCCGCCGGATCAAACCCGGCCGAGCTACACGGCTTACAAGTCTCAATGTCGGTATGAGCAGTCACGTCCACCCCTATTCCCTTTTGGACCACTTCCCACGGTACGAAATGCATGAAAATCGGCCTGTACACGGGGGAGGCACCCGCCTCGAAGACGAGACCGTCGGCAGAACCGCCGGGTCAAACCCGGCTGAGCTACCCGGCTCGGAAGCGCCAAAGTCGGGTTGAGCAGTCACATTCACTCCCATCGACTTTTGGGCAACTTCCCACGGTTCGAAATGCACAAAATTCGGCCTGAACACGGGGGACGCTCCCCCCTCGAAGGCGAGACCGTCGGCAGAACCGCCGGGTCAAACCCGGCCGAGCTACCCGGGTCGGAAGCGCCAAGGTCGGTATGAGCAGTCACATTCACTCCCATCCCCTTTTGGACCGCTTCCCACGGTTTGAAATGCACGAAAATCGGCCTGTACACGGGGGAGGCGCCCCTCTCGAAGGCGAGACCGACGGCAGAACCGCCGGGTCAAACCCGGCCGAGCTACCCGGGTTAGAAGCCTCAGAGTCGGGTTGAGCAGTCACATTCACCCCCATCCCCTTTTGAACCTCTTCCCACCGTTGGAAATGCACGAAAATCGGCCTGTACACGGGGGAGGCCCCCCTCTCGAAGACGAGACCGTCGGCAGACCCGCCGGATCAAACCCGGCCGAGCTACACGGCTTACAAGTCTCGATGTCGGTATGAGCAGTCACGTCCACCCCCATTCCCTTTTGGACCACTTCCCACGGTACGAAATGCATGAAAATCGGCCTGTACACGGGGGAGGCACCCGCCTCGAAGACGAGACCGTCGGCAGAACCGCCGGGTCAAACCCGGCTGAGCTACCCGGCTCGGAAGCGCCAAAGTCGGGTTGAACAGTCACATTCACTCCCATCCCCTTTTGGGCCACTTCCCACGGTTCGAAATGCATGAAAATCGGCCTGTACACGGGGGACGCTCCCCCCTCGAAGGCGAGGCCGTCGGCAGAACCGCCGGGTCAAACCCGGCTGAGCTACCCGGGTTAGATGCCTCAAAGTCGGGTTGAGCAGTCACATTCACCCCCATCCCCTTTCGGCCCCCTTCCCACGGTTGGAAATGCATGAAAATCGGCCTGTACACGGTGGGCGCTCCCCCCTCGAAGGTGAGACCTTCGGCAGAACCGCCGGGTCAAATCCTGCCGAGCTACCCGCGTTAGAGGTCTCAATGTCGGCTTCAGCAGTCACATTCAATCCCATTCCCGTTTGGACCTCTTCCCGCCGATGGAAATGCACAAAATTCGGCCTGAACACGCGGGACGCTCCCCCCTCGAAGGCGAGACCGTCGCCAGAACCGCCGGGTCAAATCCGGCTGAGCTACCCGCGTTACAGGTCTCAAAGTCGGGTTGAGCAGTCACGTTCACCCCCATCCCCTTTCGGACCCCTTCCCACGGTTGGAAATGCATGAAAATCGGCCTGTACACGGTGGGCGCTCCCCCCTCGAAGGTGAGACCTTCGGCAGAACCGCCGGGTCAAATCCGGCCGAGCTACCCGCGTTAGAGGTCTCAATGTCGGCTTCAGCAGTCACATTCAATCCCATTCCCGTTTGGACCTCTTCCCGCCGATGGAAATGCACAAAATTCGGCCTGAACACGCGGGACGCTCCCCCCACGAAGGTGAGACCTTCGGCAGAACCGCCGGGTCAAATCCGGCCGAGCTACCCGCGTTAGAGGTCTCAATGTCGGCTTCAGCAGTCACATTCAATCCCATTCCCGTTTGGACCTCTTCCCGCCGATGGAAATGCACAAAATTCGGCCTGAACACGCGGGACGCTCCCCCCTCGAAGGCGAGACCGTCGCCAGAACCGCCGGGTCAAATCCGGCTGAGCTACCCGCGTTACAGGTCTCAAAGTCGGGTTGAGCAGTCACGTTCACCCCCATCCCCTTTCGGACCCCTTCCCACGGTTGGAAATGCATGAAAATCGGCCTGTACACGGTGGGCGCTCCCCCCTCGAAGGTGAGACCTTCGGCAGAACCGCCGGGTCAAATCCGGCCGAGCTACCCGCGTTAGAGGTCTCAATGTCGGCTTCAGCAGTCACATTCAATCCCATTCCCGTTTGGACCTCTTCCCGCCGATGGAAATGCACAAAATACGGCCTGAACACGCGGGACGCTCCCCCCTCGAAGGTGAGACCTTCGGCAGAACCGCCGGGTCAAATCCGGCCGAGCTACCCGCGTTAGAGGTCTCAATGTCGGCTTCAGCAGTCACATTCAATCCCATTCCCGTTTGGACCTCTTCCCGCCGATGGAAATGCACAAAATTCGGCCTGAACACGCGGGACGCTCCCCCCTCGAAGGCGAGACCGTCGCCAGAACCGCCGGGTCAAATCCGGCCGAGCTACCCGCGTTAGAGGTCTCAATGTCGGCTTCAGCAGTCACATTCAATCCCATTCCCTTTTGGAACACTTCCCGCCGTTAACAATGCACGATATTCGGCCTGAACACGCGGGACGCTCCCCCCTCGAAGGTGAGACCTTCGGCAGAACCGCCGGGTCAAATCCTGCCGAGCTACCCGCGTTAGAGGTCTCAATGTCGGCTTCAGCAGTCACATTCAATCCCATTCCCTTTTGGAACACTTCCCGCCGTTAACAATGCACGATATTCGGACTGAACACGGGGGCCGGTCCGCCCTCGAAGTCAACACCGTCCGCAGAACCGCCGGGGCAAATCCGGCTGAGCTACCCCGCCCCCGAACACTCAAAGTCCCTCTGAAGCCTTGCATTCGCCTCCTTGGAAAATTGACGTCAAACATTACCAAAATCGGGGGCACGAGCACTAAAGCTAAGTCTCACCCTTTCCCTATCCCTAACCAGGAACCGAACGCCCACCCTCAGCCTCACACCAACGCCGGTGCCACTCCAGACAGACACACCCTTCAAAACCACACCCATCCGGCCATGCAACTCAAAAAGGGTCCAAATTCAGAAACACCCCCTTCAAAAGGCACTCCATCCTCGGCCACACCACCGGGACATGCTCCCCTCGGCGATAATTAAGCCCCCACCACTATTTGAAGCCAACCGCAGCCGCAACTCGAACGGAGAAATCAGGAACCAATTCAAAAATGCGCTTGGTTACTGATTTCTACTGAGCCGAAAAAATTCTAAGTGTCGGTAGTTACTGATTTATACCAACCCGAAAATATTCTAAGTGTCAGTGGTTACTGATTTATACCAACTCGAAAATATTCTAAGTGTCGGTGGTTACTGATTTATACCAACTCGAAAATATTCTAAGTGTCGGTGGTTACTGATTTATACCAACCCGAAAAAATTCTAAGTGTCAGTGGTTACTGATTTATACCAACCCGAAAATATTCTAAGTGTCAGTGGTTACTGATTTATACCAACCCGAAAATATTCTAAGTGTCAGTGGTTACTGATTTGTACCGACCCGAAAAAATTCTAAGTGTCAGTGGTTACTGATTTATACCAACTCGAAAAAATTCTAAGTGTCAGTGGTTACTGATTTATACCGACCCGAAAAAATTCTAAGTGTCAGTGGTTACTGATTTATACCAAGTCGAAAATATTCTAAGTGTCAGTGGTTACTGATTTATACCAACCCGAAAAAATTCTAAGTGTCAGTGGTTACTGATTTATACCAAGTCGAAAAAATTCTAAGTGTCAGTGGTTACTGATTTATACCAAGTCGAAAAAATTCTAAGTGTCAGTGGTTACTGATTTATACCAACCCGAAAATATTCTAAGTGTCAGTGGTTACTGATTTGTACCGACCCGAAAATATTCTAAGTGTCAGTGGTTACTGATTTATACCAACCCGAAAAAATTCTAAGTGTCAGTGGTTACTGATTTATACCAAGTCGAAAAAATTCTAAGTGTCAGTGGTTACTGATTTATACCAACCCGAAAATATTCTAAGTGTCAGTGGTTACTGATTTGTACCGACCCGAAAAAATTCTAAGTGTCAGTGGTTACTGATTTATACCAACTCGAAAAAATTCTAAGTGTCAGTGGTTACTGATTTATACCGACCCGAAAAAATTCTAAGTGTCAGTGGTTACTGATTTATACCAACTCGAAAATATTCTAAGTGTCGGTGGTTACTGATTTATACCAACCCGAAAAAATTCTAAGTGTCAGTGGTTACTGATTTATACCAACTCGAAAAATTTCTAAGTGTCAGTGGTTACTGATTTATACCAACTCGAA
>NW_027311452.1:10000-12500 GCF_047496795.1 Chiloscyllium punctatum | reverse complement strand
ACTCGGAAGTGCCGGCTGCTTACTCGAGCGGAAGGGTCAGCCTGATTCCTGCCTTGCCGGAGGCCCGGTCGCGGGGGTGACGACCCGCCGCCCGGGACGTGCGAGGCACCAGCAGACAGAGACTGCCCGACGGTCAGAGAGAGGGAGAGAGGAGTGCCGAGGCTCAAGTGGCGAACGGTCGCGCAGGCACGCCACGCACATCGATCGCCAGCCGCGGAACGGCACGGCCTTCAGTGGGGCCGGCGGGCGACGCCGCTCCTGAACCCAGCGGCCCCGAGCCGGACGAGTTGAGGAAGGCACGCCGACGGTGACAGGGTACGGAAGACACAGCGGTGGCCTTCTGGCGACTTGGCCCCCGACAGCCCGACGTTCCGCCGTCCTCCCGATGGCCAGGAGGACCGTGCGGGGGTCGGCCGACGGCGTGGTAGGTGTGCCTGCACGGTGACGGAGCACACACCACGCCCGCCAACCCCTCCGTACCTCCCGAGACCGGTGGCAGGACGGAGCGGAAAACGTGCGGACTGAACGGGAGAGCCAAGAGCCAGCGATCCACGCGCGTGCGACCGTCCAAGTCACAGCGTTCGACGAAAACCTCCTCCCTCGGCCAGGCACTCGGCGCCAGCAGGGGAGACAGGATCAGACGCCCCGCCGGCCACTTAAGGCCGAGGACGAACCACGAGACGGGCGGCTGCAGCAGCGGGCGGCCTGCAGCTCCCAGCACTCTCAATCGATCAACCATCGAGTCGGGTCAGCGTGTCAAACCGGCGAGCTCCACGGTCAGGCCGGCGGCGCACCAGCACCGGACCTCCGCGGCTCCCTTCACTCTTTCCACTGCCAGCCAACCGAGAGACGGACCCAATGCGGACGTGCAGAGCTTAGGCAGACCCCCCACTGGAGGCTCAACACTTCGTGGCAGCTCCGTGTCCCAGAGACCAGGAGGGTTGGCACACACACACAGTGTGAACCACCGACAGCCATTCTGGGACCGGTGACAGCCGTGCTGGCCCCACTGCCACGACACAGACGGACGCCAGGCCGCGCTCCCCGGCGGGGGG
The DNA here is from genome assembly GCF_047496795.1 of Chiloscyllium punctatum. NCBI lineage: Eukaryota > Metazoa > Chordata > Chondrichthyes > Orectolobiformes > Hemiscylliidae > Chiloscyllium > Chiloscyllium punctatum. The sequence continues at coordinate 11,445 of NW_027311452.1, read as the reverse complement.
ATGGCGTCGAGCCTGACGAACGGAATGTGCAGGGTGGGGGGGAAAGGCCAAGCGCTCCGACGCCGGAGGGCTCCGGAGTCTGAACTTAGGGGGACAAAGAGGACGGGTCCTCTGCGACACCCCAGCCGCGCTCTCGCCAGCCAAGGCGAGTGCGATTGATTGCCAAACGACCCTCAGACAGGCGTGGCCCCGGGAAGAACCCGGGGCCGCAAAGTGCGTTCAAAGTGTCGATGATCAATGTGTCCTGCAATTCACATTAATTCTCGCAGCTAGCTGCGTTCGTCATCGACGCACGAGCCGAGTGATCCACCGTCAAGAGTTGTCTGAGTTTGTTTTAGGTCTCTCCCTCGCCAGAGGAAAGCGACCCGGACCGCACATACGCTCCCCACCTTGAGCTACAGCCACCTGCACGCCGGCGTGCGGGCGGAGCAGGGTGGCGTGAAGCGATGGGGAGCACCATCCTGGTGCGGCCCGCAGAAACATACGTCTATTGGGGGGAGGAGGACAGGGCGCCCAAGAGGCGATGCGTGCCCCAACGCACCGCAGCGACGGAGGCAGGATCACCGCCACCATGTCGCCCGCCTAGTATCACGAGGCGTGCAGCAGCTTTGCCCTAGGAAAAGCAGAGGCGGGAACGGGCAACGGCCATCGGTTCGGCAGCGTCACTGACGCGTGCACGTGGCGGCGTGTCGGCGAGCGGACTTCCTGCGAGGAGGCGGGGGCGGCACTCGCCCGAGCAGACGCCCGCCCGGCCCAGCCACCGCCGAGGTGGACTGGGAGTCGCGGCAACGGCTCGTCATACTCGTTCCCACACTCACAGCGCAGCTTGCCCGCAAGCCACCGACCACCGATCGACGCCAGGCGCCCCGACCGAGAGCGGGATCGCTCGTTCGCCCTGCTGGCAGTTCGCTGGGGATCACTACTGCACGGAGCTCGGAGACCGACGGGCGGCAACTCGAGAGTCTTTAAACCACCACCCCCATCCCGCAAGTGCAAAGAGGCTGTATACGCACAGACGGGTGAGGGGAATAGGTACCCCGTGGGGTTTGAAGGGAGCGTGACTAGATAGCAACGATGTAAACCCAGCCGATTTGGGAGCGAAAGACCGGCGCCTGCATCACCGGCTTCGTTTCCCGTGGCTGGAGAGTACACCGAAACCCTCCGTCTGTCGCGAGCTCCCGACGACGCGGTGCCGCCAAGCAGCAGGGCCGGACCTGGTGTGGCTCCCCTCGTCGATCACAGACCGGTCGGCACTACTGACGAGACGGTGGAACGGGCTTCGCCCCTTGTGACGAAGGGTGATGCGAACCCGCCCGCCCGCGTGCGTTCGGGGTGGACTCGGCAAACGGAGATTTGAAATCGGAAAGTGTCCTCCTGCCCCGCGCAGGTAGGCGCCCAACAGTTGTGGGGGGTTTGGCGGTGACCACGGCTGCAGGGCCTGCTAC
>NW_027311452.1:0-5000 GCF_047496795.1 Chiloscyllium punctatum | reverse complement strand
CCTTTCAAAAGATTCGACCACGTGCCGAAAACTTTAGACTTCCGTGAGCTCTCCGGCTTGCACCGAGACCCGAAGTCGACGTGCTAAGCACCACGGGACCCCTTTCGCCTGCAGGTCCCGAGCCGCCTTTATTTGCTGTTACGAGCATCGTGTGCCCCATACCTGCGTGACAAGCACCGCAGGGCGGCAGAGCCATCGCACTTAGCCGGGTGGCAGAGGAGGACCAGACTATTCACAGATAGCGGCCCAACGACTCCCAGAGCCGGTCGTGCGGCGCGCGAGGTCTGCTCTCTTCACAAGAGGCTTTATTAGGGAGTGCTAAGGCAAGGTTCTGTGCCCTCCACCCTCATCGCAACACCCATGGGAGCCTCCGGTCGTCAATAGACCGCCGCACCGGCCTCTGACTGACTCTCAGAATGGACGGAAAGAGCCGGGTAAGCCTTTCAAAAGATTCGACCACGTGCCGAAAACTTTAGACTTCCGTGAGCTCTCCGGCTTGCACCGAGACCCGAAGTCGACGTGCTAAGCACCACGGGACCCCTTTCGCCTGCAGGTCCCGAGCCGCCTTTATTTGCTGTTACGAGCATCGTGTGCCCCATACCTGCGTGACAAGCACCGCAGGGCGGCAGAGCCATCGCACTTGGCCGGGTGGCAGAGGAGGACCCGACTATTCACAGATAGCGGCCCAACGACTCCCAGAGCCGGTCGTGCGGCGCGCGAGGTCTGCTCTCTTCACAAGAGGCTTTATTAGGGAGTGCTAAGGCAAGGTTCTGTGCCCTCCACCCTCATCGCAACACCCATGGGAGCCTCCGGTCGTCAATAGACCGCCGCACCGGCCTCTGACTGACTCTCAGAATGGACGGAAAGAGCCGGGTAAGCCTTTCAAAAGATTCGACCACGTGCCGAAAACTTTAGACTTCCGTGAGCTCTCCGGCTTGCACCGAGACCCGAAGTCGACGTGCGAAGCACCACGGGACCCCTTTCGCCTGCAGGTCCCGAGCCGCCTTTATTTGCTGTTACGAGCATCGTGTGCCCCATACCTGCGTGACGAGCACCGCAGGGCGGCAGAGCCATCGCACTTGGCCGGGTGGCAGAGGAGGACCAGACTATTCACAGATAGCGGCCCAACGACTCCCAGAGCCGGTCGTGCGGCGCGCGAGGTCTGCTCTCTTCACAAGAGGCTTTATTAGGGAGTGCTAAGGCAAGGTTCTGTGCCCTCCACCCTCATCGCAACACCCATGGGAGCCTCCGGTCGTCAATAGACCGCCGCACCGGCCTCTGACTGACTCTCAGAATGGACGGAAAGAGCCGGGTAAGCCTTTCAAAAGATTCGACCACGTGCCGAAAACTTTAGACTTCCGTGAGCTCTCCGGCTTGCACCGAGACCCGAAGTCGACGTGCTAAGCACCACGGGACCCCTTTCGCCTGCAGGTCCCGAGCCGCCTTTATTTGCTGTTACGAGCATCGTGTGCCCCATACCTGCGTGACGAGCACCGCAGGGCGGCAGAGCCATCGCACTTGGCCGGGTGGCAGAGGAGGACCAGACTATTCACAGATAGCGGCCCAACGACTCCCAGAGCCGGTCGTGCGGCGCGCGAGGTCTGCTCTCATCACAAGAGGCTTTAGGGAGTGCTCAGGCAAGGGTCAGCCCGCAGCCTTCCTGGCAACACCCAGGGGAACCAGGCCACTCGCGTCTCTCGCCTTCATTTTCGACACGAGCGCCTGCGGAGGGCCACCACCCCCTCCGATTGTCAAGAGACCTCCGCACCGGCCTCTGACTTACTCTCAGAATGGACGGAAAGAGCCGGGTAAGCCTTTGAAAAGATTCGACCACGTGCCGAAAACTTTAGACTTCCGTGAGCTCTCCGGCTTGCACCGAGACCCGAAGTCGACGTGCTTAGCACCACGGGACCCCTTTCGCCTGCAGGTCCCGAGCCGCCTTTTATTTTTGTTACGAGTATCGTGTTCCCCAAACCTGGGTGACGAGCACCGCAGGGCGGCAGAGCCATCGCGCTTGTCCGGGTGGCAGAGGAGGACCAGACTATTCACAAATAGCGGCCCAACGACTCCCAGAGCCGGTCGTGCGGCAGGCGAGGTCTGCTCTCATCACAAGAGGCTTTAGGGAGTGCTCAGGCAACGGTCAGCCCGCAGCCTTCTTGGCAACACCCAAGGGAACCAGGCCACTCGCGTCTCTCGCCTTCATTTTGGACACGAGCGCCTGCGGAGGGACGGCCGGAGTCAACGTGGGGTTTGCCCGCCCTCCAATAGTGTCAAAAGACCGCCGCACAAGTCTCTGACTGACTCTTAGAACAGACAGAAAGAGTTTGTCAAATCTGTCAAAAAATTGACAAAGTGTCAAAAATTCGACTTCCAAGAGCTCTCCGGCATGCACTCATACCTGTCATTAAAGTGCTATGCCCGTGGAACCGTTTTTCGGATGCCTTTCAGAACGGTCCCGCGCCGCCATTTTGTTCTAAAAATCGTGTTCCCATATATCTCCGGGTACCCCGCCAACCTCACTGCGGAAAAACTACAAGTGGCACTGAATGGGTCTGAATTCCAAATTTGACTGCATCGGTCTGGAACTCGGTCCGGTCAAAACCGTTTGGATTTTTCTCGGTCCGGACTTCCGCGACAGACAAAGTTAAAGTTTTCGGGCTGCAGGCACAAAACGACAGCTGGCCATTTGCCGGGCTCAATTCACCCAATTCCTCCGGCACTTCGGAGCACATGTTCGGTGTAAGTTTGCGAATCTTTCCCGATGCTGCAGCATTTTCCTCCGCTGACACTTAGAATATTTTTCACACTTTGCTGAAAATTTTTCTAAGTGTTTTTTTCCAAGTTTTCCTGGTTACTGATTTCTTCTTTTTAAACATTTTTCTAAGTTTTTCTGGTTACTGATTTCTTCTTTTTAAACATTTTTCGCAGTTTGTCTGGTTACTGATTTCTTCTTTTTAAACATTTTTCGCCGTTTTTCTGGTTACTGATTTCTTCTTTTTAAACATTTTTCGCCGTTTTTCTGGTTACTGATTTCTTCTTTTTAAACATTTTTCTAAGTTTTTCTGGTTACTCATTTCTTCTTTTTAAACATTTTTCTAAGTTTTTCTGGTTACTGATTTCTTCTTTTTAAACATTTTTCTAAGTTTTTCTGGTTACTCATTTCTTCTTTTTAAACATTTTTCTAAGTTTTTCTGGTTACTCACTTCTTCTTTTTAAACATTTTTCTAAGTTTTTCTGGTTACTGATTTCTTCTTTTTAAACATTTTTCGCCGTTTTTCTGGTTACTGATTTCTTCTTTTTAAACATTTTTCTAAGTTTTTCTGGTTACTCATTTCTTCTTTTTAAACATTTTTCTAAGTTTTTCTGGTTACTGATTTCTTCTTTTTAAACATTTTTCTAAGTTTTTCTGGTTACTCATTTCTTCTTTTTAAACATTTTTCTAAGTTTTCCTGGTTACTCACTTCTTCTTTTTAAACATTTTTCTAAGTTTTTCTGGTTACTGATTTCTTCTTTTTAAACATTTTTCTAAGTTTTTCTGGTTACTCATTTCTTCTTTTTAAACATTTTTCTAAGTTTTTCTGGTTACTGACTTCTTCTTTTTAAACATTTTTCGCAGTTTGTCTGGTTACTGATTTCTTCTTTTTAAACATTTTTCGCCGTTTTTCTGGTTACTGATTTCTTCTTTTTAAACATTTTTCTAAGTTTTTCTGGTTACTCACTTCTTCTTTTTAAACATTTTTCTAAGTTTTCCTGGTTACTGATTTCTTCTTTTTAAACATTTTTCTAAGTTTTTCTGGTTACTGATTTCTTCTTTTTAAACATTTTTCTAAGTTTTTCTGGTTACTGATTTCTTCTTTTTAAACATTTTTCGCAGTTTGTCTGGTTAATGATTTCTTCTTTTTAAACATTTTTCTAAGTTTTTCTGGTTACTGATTTCTTCTTTTTAAACATTTTTCTAAGTTTTTCTGGTTACTCACTTCTTCTTTTTAAACATTTTTCTAAGTTTTCCTGGTTACTCATTTCTTCTTTTTAAACATTTTTCGCAGTTTTTCTGGTTACTGATTTCTTCTTTTTAAACATTTTTCTAAGTTTTCCTGGTTACTGATTTCTTCTTTTTAAACATTTTTCGCAGTTTTTCTGGTTACTGATTTCTTCTTTTTAAACATTTTTCTAAGTTTTTCTGGTTACTGATTTCTTCTTTTTAAACATTTTTCTAAGTTTTTCTGGTTACTCACTTCTTCTTTTTAAACATTTTTCTAAGTTTTTCTGGTTACTCACTTCTTCTTTTGAAACATTTTTCGCAGTTTTTCTGGTTACTGATTTCTTCTTTTTAAACATTTTTCTAAGTTTTTCTGGTTACTGATTTCTTCTTTTTAAACATTTTTCGCAGTTTAACTGGTTATGGATTTCTTCTTTTTAAACATTTTTCTAAGTTTTTCTGGTTACTGATTTCTTCTTTTTAAACATTTTTCTAAGTTTTTCTGGTTACTCACTTCTTCTTTTTAAACATTTTTCTAAGTTTTTCTGGTTACTGATTTCTTCTTTTTAAACATTTTTCGCAGTTTTTCTGGTTACTGATTTCTTCTTTTTAAACATTTTTCTAAGTTTTCCTGGTTACTGATTTCTTCTTTTTAAACATTTTTCGCAGTTTTTCTGGTTACTGATTTCTTCTTTTTAAACATTTTTCTAAGTTTTTCTGGTTACTGATTTCTTCTTTTTAAACATTTTTCTAAGTTTTTCTGGTTACTCACTTCTTCTTTTTAAACATTTTTCTAAGTTTTTCTGGTTACTCACTTCTTCTTTTGAAACATTTTTCGCAGTTTTTCTGGTTACTGATTTCTTCTTTTTAAACATTTTTCTAAGTTTTTCTGGTTACTGATTTCTTCTTTTTAAACATTTTTCTAAGTTTTTCTGGTTACTCATTTCTTCTTTTTAAACATTTTTCTAAGTTTTTCTGGTTACTGATTTCTTCTTTTTAAACATTTTTCTAAGTTTTTCTG
>NW_027311451.1:20000-27552 GCF_047496795.1 Chiloscyllium punctatum | reverse complement strand
AAGCCCTTCATCGTGCTCCTGCCTGGACCGTCGATTCTCCTGCTCCTCAGATGCTGCCTGACTCGGTTGTGCTTTTCCAGCAACACACCCTGAAGAGAGAGACACAGACAGAGGGCGGGAGAGAGAAAGAGGGGAGGCCAGAGAGAGAGAGAGAGAGAGAGAAAGCCAGCAAGTGAGACTGAGAGAGACAGAGAGAGAAAGGGGCAAAGAGGGAGAGAGAGTGCGAGAGAGTGAAAGACAGAGAGAGAAAGAGACTGCGAGAGACAGAGAGAGATAAACACTGAAAGAGAGAGAGGAAGACTCTGAGAGAGACAGGCACAGACAGAAAGACTGGGAGTAGGGGACAGAGAGGGAGTGAGGGGGAGAGGGGACAGACAGGGGGGAGTGAGGAGAGACTGGGAAAGGGGACAGCGAGAGAGGGATTGAGGGGGAGACTGGGAAAGGGGACAGGGAGAGAGAGGGAGTGAGGGGGAGAGAGAGAGAGAGAGGGGGAGTGAGGGTGAGACTGGGAAAGGGGGCAGAGAGAGAGAGGGAGTGAGGGGGAGACTGGGAAAGGGGTCAGAGAGAGAGGAAGTGAGGGAGGAGACTGGGAGAGGGGACAGAGAGAGAGGGAGTGAGGGGAGAGACGGGGAGAGGGGACAGAGAGAGAGAGGGAGTGAGGGGAGAGACGGGGAGAAGGGACAGAGAGAGAGAGGGAGTGAGGGGGAGATGGGGAGAGGGGACAGAAAGAGAGGGAGTGAGGGGGAGACTGGGAGAGGAGAGAGAGAGGGAGTGAGGGGGAGATGGGGAGAGGGGACAGAGAGAGAGAGGGAGTGAAGGGAGAGACGGGGAGAGGGGACAGGGAGAGAGAGGGAGTGGGGACAGGGAGAGAGGGAGTGAGGGGGAGACTGGGAGAGGGGACAGAGAGAGAGAGAGTGAGGGGAGAGACGGGGAGAGGGGACAGAGAGAGAGAGGGAGTGAGGGGAGAGACGGGGAGAAGGGACAGAGAGAGAGAGGGAGTGAGGGGGAGATGGGGAGAGGGGACAGAGAGAGAGAGGGAGTGAGGGGAGAGACGGGGAGAAGGGACAGAGAGAGAGAGGGAGTGAGGGGGAGATGGGGAGAGGGGACAGAAAGAGAGGGAGTGAGGGGGAGACTGGGAGAGGAGAGAGAGAGGGAGTGAGGGGGAGATGGGGAGAGGGGACAGAGAGAGAGAGAGGGAGTGAAGGGAGAGACGGGGAGAGGGGACAGGGAGAGAGAGGGAGTGGGGACAGGGAGAGAGGGAGTGAGGGGGAGACTGGGAGAGGGGACAGAGAGAGAGAGAGTGAGGGGAGAGACGGGGAGAGGGGACAGAGAGAGAGAGGGAGTGAAGGGAGAGACGGGGAGAGGGGACAGGGAGAGAGGGAGTGAGGGGGAGACTGGGAGAGGGGACAGAGACAGAGAGGGAGTGAGGGGAGAGATGGGGAGAGGGGACAGAGAGTGAGGAGTGAGGGGGGGAGACGGGGAGAAGGGATAGAGAGAGAGGGGGGAGGGGAGATGGGACAGGGAGAGAGAGGGAGTGAGGGGAGAGACGGGGAGGGGGACAAAGAGAGAGAGGGAAACTGGGAGAGGGGACAGGGAGAGAGAGGGAGTGAGGGAGAGACTGGGAGAGGGGACAGGGAGAGGGAGAGAGAATGAGGGGGGGGGAGACTGGGATAGGGGACACAGAGAGAGGGAGGGCGGCGAGACTCGGAAAGGGGAGAGGGAGAGAGAGGGAGTGAGGGAAAGAGAGGGAGTAAGGGGGAGACTGGGAGAGGGGACAGAGAGAGAGAGAGTGAGTGAGGGGAGAGACGGGGAGAGGGGACAGAGAGAGAGTGAGGGGGACTCTGGGAGAGGGGATAGAGAGAGAGGGAGTGAGGGGGAGACTGGGAGAGGGGACAGAGAGAGAGAGAGTGAGGGGGAGACTGGGAGAGGGGACAGAGAGAGAGAGAGGGAGTGAGGGGAGAGACGGGGAGAGGGGACAGAGAGAGAGGGAGTGAGGGGGAGACTGGGAGAGGGGATAGAGAGAGAGAGAGGGAGTGAGGGGAGAGACTGGGAGAGGGGACAGAGAGAGAGGGAGTGAGGGGAGAGACGGGGAGAGGGGACAGAGAGTGGGGAGTGAGGGGGGAAACGGGGAGAGGGGACAGAGAGAGGGAAGAGGGGAGAACGGACAGGGAGAGAGGGAGTGAGGGAGAGGTGGGGAGAGGGGACAAAGAGAGAGAGGGAGACTGGGAGAGGGTACGGGGAGAGAGAGGGAGTGAGGCGGAGACTGGGAGAGGGGACAGAGAGTGAGGGAGTGAGGGGAGAGACTGGGAGAAGGGACAGAGAGTGAGGGAGTGAGGGGAGAGACGGGGAGAAGGGACAGAGAGAGAGGGGAGAGATGGGGAGTGGGGACAGAGAGAGAGAGGGAGTGAAGGGAGAGATGGGTGAGGGGACAGAGAGAGAGAGAGGGAGTGAGGGGGAGACTGGGAGAGGGGACAGAGAGTGGGGAGTGAGGGGGGGAGAAGGGGAGAGGGGACAGAGAGAGGGAAACTGGGAGAGGGGACGGAGGGAGGGCGGGAAGACTGGGAGAGGGGACAGGGAGAGAGAGGGAGTGAGGGGGAGACTGGGAGAGGGGACAGGGAGAGAGAGGGAGAGAGAGAGAATGGGGGGGGGGGGGGAGACTGGGATAGGGGACAGAGAGAGAGTTAGGGCGGCGAGACTGGAAAAGGGGAGAGGGAGAGAGAGGGAGTAAGGGAAAGAGAGGGAGCAAGGGGGAGACTGGGAGAGGGGACAGAGAGAGAGTTAGGGCGGCGAGACTGGAAAAGGGGAGAGGGAGAGAGAGGGAGTAAGGGAAAGAGAGGGAGCAAGGGGGAGACTGGGAGAGGGGACAGAGAGAGAGAGGGAGCAAGGGGGAGACTGGAGAGGGGACAGAGAGAAGGAGTGAGGGGGAGACTGAGAGAGGGGACATAGATGGGGGTAGACTGGGAGAGGGGACAGGGAAAGAGAGAGGGGGTGGGGAGACTGGGATGGGGACAGAGAGAGAGAGGGGGGGAGTGAGGGGAGAGACGGGGAGAGGGGACAGAGAGAGAGGGAGTGAGGGGGAGATGGGGAGAGGGGACAGAGAGGGAGTGTTGGCCCAGCGAGAGTACCCACCTCTTCGTGCAGCACCTGCAGGTGGTTCTGCTGCTCGGCCTGGCTCAGGGAGGTCTCACAGAGTCTGTCTTTCAGCTCCTGTAACTGGGAGGACAGTCGCTCCTTCTCTGTGTCAGCCTGAGAGGGAGAGAAGAACATCACACACGGTTAGGCTTAACATTATACCCCCACCCCCACTATCTTCCCAGGACCCAGGGGGGAGCAGGGTGCATCAGACACACCCCGGTCCCAGAGAGAGAGGGGGGAAAGGACAGTGTGTCTAACACACCCCGGTCCCAGAGAGAGAGAGGGGGGAAAGGACAGTGTGTCTAACACACCCCGGTCCCAGAGAGAGAGGGGGGAAAGGACAGTGTATCTAACACACCCCGGTCCCAGAGAGAGAGGGGGGAAAGGACAGTGTATCTAACACACCACGGTCCCAGAGAGAGAGGGGAAAGGACAGTGTATCTGACACACCCCGGTCCCAGAGAGAGAGAGGGGGGAAAGGACAGTGTATCTAACACACCCCGGTCCCAGAGAGAGAGGGGGGAAAGGACAGTGTATCTAACACACCACGGTCCCAGAGAGAGAGGGGAAAGGACAGTGTATCTAACGCACCCCGGTCCCAGAGAGAGAGAGGGGGGGAAAGGACAGTGTATCTAACACACCCCGGTCCCAGAGAGAGAGAGGGGGGAAAGGACAGTGTGTCTAACACACCCCGGTCCCAGAGAGAGAGAGAGGGGGGAAAGGACAGTGTATCTAACACACCCCGGTCCCAGAGAGAGAGAGGGGGGAAAGGACAGTGTGTCTAACACACCCGGTCCCAGAGAGAGAGAGAGGGGGGAAAGGACAGTGTATCTAACACACCCCGGTCCCAGAGAGAGAGAGGGGGGAAAGGACAGTGTGTCTAACACACCCCGGTCCCAGAGAGAGAGAGGGGGGGAAAGGACAGTGTATCTAACACACCCCGGTCCCAGAGAGAGAGAGGGGGGAAAGGACAGTGTGTCTAACACACCCCGGTCCCAGAGAGAGAGAGAGGGGGGAAAGGACAGTGTATCTAACACACCCCGGTCCCAGAGAGAGAGGGGGGAAAGGACAGTGTATCTAACACACCACGGTCCCAGAGAGAGAGGGGAAAGGACAGTGTATCTAACACACCCCGGTCCCAGAGAGAGAGAGAGGGGGGAAAGGACAGTGTATCTAACGCACCCCGGTCCCAGAGAGAGAGGGGGGGGGAAAGGACAGTGTATCTAACACACCCCGGTCCCAGAGAGAGAGAGGGGGGAAAGGACAGTGTATCTAACACACCCCGGTCCCAGAGAGAGAGAGAGAGAGAGAGGGGAAAGGACAGTGTATCTAACACACCCCGGTCCCAGAGAGAGAGAGAGGGGGGAAAGGACAGTGTATCTAACACACCCCGATCCCAGAGAGAGAGGGGGGAAAGGACAGTGTATCTAACACACCCCGGTCCCAGAGAGAGAGAGGGGGGAAAGGACAGTGTATCTAACACACCCCGGTCCCAGAGAGAGGGGGGGGGGGAAAGGACAGTGTATCTAACACACCCCGGTCCCAGAGAGAGGCGAGGGGGAAAGGAAAGTGTATCTAACACACCCCGGTCCCAGAGAGAGAGGGGGGGGAAAAGGACAGTGTATCTAACACACCCCGGTCCCAGAGAGAGGGGGGGGAAAGGACAGTGTATCTAACACACCCCGGTCCCAGAGAGAGACGGGGGAAAGGACAGTGTATCTAACACACCCCGGTCCCAGAGAGAGGGGGGGGAAAGGACAGTGTATCTAACACACCCCGGTCCCAGAGAGAGACGGGGGAAAGGACAGTGTATCTAACACACCCCGGTCCCAGAGAGAGAGAGGGGGAAAGGACAGTGTATCTAACACACCCCGGTCCCAGAGAGAGGCGAGGGGGAAAGGACAGTGTATCTAACACACCCCGGTCCCAGAGAGAGGGGGGAAAGGACAGTGTATCTAACACACCCCGGTCCCAGAGAGAGAGAGGGGAAAGGACAGTGTATCTAACACACCCCGGTCCCAGAGAGAGAGGAGGGGGAAAGGACAGTGTATCTAACACACCCCGGTCCCAGAGAGAGAGAGGGGAAAGGACAGTGTATCTAACACACCCCGGTCCCAGAGAGAGAGGGGGGGGAAAGGACAGTGTATCTAACACACCCCGGTCCCAGAGAGAGAGGGGGGAAAGGACAGTGTATCTAACACACCCCGGTCCCAGAGAGAGGGGGGAAAGGACACTGTATCTAACACACCCCGGTCCCAGAGAGAGGGGGGAAAGGACACTGTATCTAACACACCCCGGTCCCAGAGAGAGAGAGAGGGGGGGGAAAGGACAGTGTATCTAACACACCCCGGTCCCAGAGAGAGAGGGTGAAAGGACAGTGTATCTAACACACCCCGGTCCCAGAGAGAGAGAGGGGGGAAAGGACAGTGTATCTAACACACCCCGGTCCCAGAGAGAGAGAGGGGAAAGGATAGTGTATCTAACACACCCCGGTCCCAGAGAGAGAGGGGGAAAGGACAGTGTATCTAACACACCCCGGTCCCAGAGAGAGAGAGAGGGGGGAGGGGACAGTGTATCTAACACACCCCGGTCCCAGAGAGAGAGAGAGAGGGGGGAAAGGACAGTGTATCTAACACACCCTGGTCCCAGAGAGAGAGAGAGAGAGAGAGAGAGAGAGAGAGGGGGGGGGGGGGGGAAAGGACAGTGTATCTAACACACCCTGATGAGGGAGAGAGGGGGAAAGGACAGTGTATCTAACACACCCCGGTCCCAGAGAGAGGGGGGAAAGGACACTGTATCTAACACACCCCGGTCCCAGAGAGAGAGAGAGGGGGGGGAAAGGACAGTGTATCTAACACACCCCGGTCCCAGAGAGAGAGGGTGAAAGGACAGTGTATCTAACACACCCCGGTCCCAGAGAGAGAGAGGGGGGAAAGGACAGTGTATCTAACACACCCCGGTCCCAGAGAGAGAGAGGGGGGAAAGGACAGTGTATCTAACACACCCCGGTCCCAGAGAGAGAGAGGGGAAAGGATAGTGTATCTAACACACCCCGGTCCCAGAGAGAGAGGGGGAAAGGACAGTGTATCTAACACACCCCGGTCCCAGAGAGAGAGAGAGGGGGGAGGGGACAGTGTATCTAACACACCCTGGTCCCAGAGAGAGAGAGAGAGAGAGGGGGGGGGGGGGGGGAAAGGACAGTGTATCTAACACACCCCGGTCCCAGAGAGAGAGAGGGGGGAAAGGACAGTGTATCTAACACACCCAGGTCCCAGAGAGTGAGGGGGTAAGGACAGTGTATCTAACACACCCCGGTCCCAGAGAGAGAGAGAGAGGGGGGAAACGACAGTGTATCTAACACACCCCGGTCCCAGAGAGAGAGAGGGGAAAGGACAGTGTATCTAACACACCCCGGTTCCAGAGAGAGAGGGTGGGGGGGGGAAAGGACAGTGTATCTAACACACCCCGGTCCCAGAGAGAGAGGGGGGAAAGGACAGTGTATCTAACACACCCCGGTTCCAGAGAGAGAGGGTGGGGGGGGGAAAGGACAGTGTATCTAACACACCCCGGTCCCAGAGAGAGAGGGGGGAAAGGACAGTGTATCTAACACACCCCAGTCCCAGAGAGAGAGGGGGGAAAAGGACAGTGTATCTAACACACCCCTGTCCCAGAGAGAGAGAGGGGGGTGGGGAAAGGACAGTGTATCTAACACACCCCGGTCCCAGAGAGAGAGAGAGGGGAAAGGACAGTGTATCTAACACACCCCGGTTCCAGAGAGAGAGGGTGGGGGGGGGAAAAGGACAGTGTATCTAACACACCCCGGTCCCAGAGAGAGGGGAAAGGACAGTGTATCTAACACACCCCAGTCCCAGAGAGAGAGGTGGGAAAGGACAGTGTATCTAACACACCCCGGTCCCAGAGAGAGAGAGGGGGGAAAGGACAGTGTATCTAACACACCCCGGTCCCAGAGAGAGGGGGGGAAAGGACAGTGTATCTAACACACCCCGGTCCCAGAGAGAGAGAGGGGGGGGCGGAAAAGGTCAGTGTATCTAACACACCCCAGTCCCAGAGAGAGAGAGGGGGGAAAGGGCAGTGTATCTACCACAGCCCGGTCCCAGAGAGAGAGGGGGGGGAAAGGACAATGTATCTAACACACCCCGGTCCCAGAGAGAGAGGGGGGAAAGGACAGTGTATCTAACACACCCCGGTCCCAGAGAGAGAGAGGGGGGGGAAAGGACAGTGTATCTAACACACCCCGGTCCCAGAGAGAGAGAGAGGGGGGAAAGGACAGTGTATCTAACACACCCCGGTCCCAGAGAGAGAGAGGGGGGGGAAAGGACAGTGTATCTAACACACCCCGGTCCCAGAGAGAGAGAGAGGGGAAAGGACAGTGTATCTAACCCACCCCGGTCCCCGA
>NW_027311451.1:0-15000 GCF_047496795.1 Chiloscyllium punctatum | reverse complement strand
TTGGGGGGGGGGTCTCTCTGACTCTCTGTCTGTCCCCCACGTCAATCCAGGCCCATCCCCACGCAAGTCCCATCCCCTTCCCCTCGCGGGTGTCCTACCTCCAGCCTCTGGGCCCACTCCTGTGTCTCCCGCTCCCTCTCCCGGCCCAACTCCTCGTTCCTCTCCAGCAGGGCCTTGCCCAGCTCAGCGGCCAGCTGCAGCTCCCGCTCTCTCTCCCAGGTGTCCTGGGCTAGTTGCGGCCTCAGAGCCGGGCTCCGGTCGCCGGGTGACGGGGGCTGGTCTCCCTCCGGGCCGACCGCCGTGTAGGAATCCTGCCTCCTCAGGACGAAGGGATAGAAGGTCTCCTCCAGGCTGGGGGCGCGGGATCCTGCTGTGCGCCCCGCTCCGGGCCTGTGCATGGCCTCCAAGCCTCAACTCCAGTGCCTTGTTGGCCAAGGCGCCATCATGTTTCTGGCAGGAGCCCTCCTTCCTCCTCCTCCTCTCTCTGTCTATCCCTCCCGGAGCGATCACCTCACTCCCCCTCGTGAGGCCGGGGATCTGCAAGGGAAAATGGCACAGGTCTCACTTCTCAGTCTGAGCCGCCCTCTTACATAACCTCCTCTTGCTGACCTGCTCCCACCCCATCGCCTTGTCGAAGAGGGGCTGAATGGCCTCCTGTTCCTGTGTAACAGGCTGGAGGAGGGGCTGAATGGCCTCCTGTCCCTGTGTAACAGGCCGGAGGAGGAGGAGGGGCTGAATGGCCTCCTGTTCCTGTGTAACAGACTGGAGGAGGAGGAGGGGCTGAATGGCCTCCTGTCCCTGTGTAACAGGCTGGAGGAGGAGCGGCTGAATGGCCTCCTGTCCCTGTGTAACAGACTGGAGGAGGAGGAGGGGCTGAATGGCCTCCTGTCCCTGTGTAACAGGCTAGAGGTGGGAGGAGGGGCTGAATGGCCTCCTGTCCCTGTGTAACAGGCTGGAGGTGGGAGAGGGGCTGAATGGCCTCCTGTCCCTGTGTAACAGGCTGGAGGAGGGGCTGAATGGCCTCCTGTCCCTGTGTAACAGGCTAGAGGTGGGAGAAGGGGCTGAATGGCCTCCTGTCCCTGTGTAACAGGCCGGAGGAGGAGGAGGGGCTGAATGGCCTCCTGTTCCTGTATAACCGGCTGGAGAAGGGGCTGAATGGCCTCCTGTTCCTGTGTAACAGGCCGGAGGAGGGGCTGAATGGCCTCCTGTTCCTGTATAACTGGCTGGAGAAGGGGCTGAATGGCCTCCTGTTCCTGTGTAACAGGCTGGAGGAGGAGGAGGGGCTGAATGGCCTCCTGTCCCTGTGTAACAGGCTGGAGGAGGGGCTGAATGGCCTCCTGTCCCTGTGTAACAGGCTGGAGGAGGAGGAGGGGCTGAATGGCCTCCTGTCCCTGTGTAACAGGCTGGAGAAGGGGCTGAATGGCCTCCTGTCCCTGTGTAACAGGCTGGAGGAGGAGGGGCTGAATGGCCTCCTGTCCCTGTGTAACAGGCTGGAGGAGGGGCTGAATGGCCTCCTGTCCCTGTGTAACAGGCCGGAGGAGGGGCTGAATGGCCTCCTGTTCCTGTATAACTGGCTGGAGAAGGGGCTGAATGGCCTCCTGTTCCTGTGTAACAGGCCGGAGGAGGGGCTGAATGGCCTCCTGTTCCTGTATAACTGGCTGGAGAAGGGGCTGAATGGCCTCCTGTTCCTGTGTAACAGGCTGGAGGAGGAGGAGGGGCTGAATGGCCTCCTGTCCCTGTGTAACAGGCTGGAGGAGGGGCTGAATGGCCTCCTGTTCCTGTGTAACAGGCTGGAGGAGGAGGAGGGGCTGAATGGCCTCCTGTCCCTGTGTAACAGGCTGGAGAAGGGGCTGAATGGCCTCCTGTCCCTGTGTAACAGGCTGGAGGAGGAGGGGCTGAATGGCCTCCTGTCCCTGTGTAACAGGCCGGAGGAGGAGGAGGGGCTGAATGGCCTCCTGTCTCTGTGTAACAGGCCGGAGGAGGGGGAGGGGCTGAATGGCCTCCTGTCCCTGTGTAACAGGCTGGAGAAGGGGCTGAATGGCCTCCTGTCCCTGTGTAACAGGCTGGAGGAGGAGGGGCTGAATGGCCTCCTGTCCCTGTGTAACAGGCTGGAGGAGGAGGAGGGGCTGAATGGCCTCCTGTTCCTGTGTAACAGGCTGGAGGAGGGGCTGAATGGCCTCCTGTTGCTGTGTAACAGGCCGGAGGAGGAGGAGGGGCTGAATGGCCTCCTGTCCCTGTGTAACAGGCTGGAGAAGGGGCTGAATGGCCTCCTGTCCCTGTGTAACAGGCTGGAGAAGGGGCTGAATGGCCTCCTGTCCCTGTGTAACAGGCTGGAGAAGGGGCTGAATGGCCTCCTGTCCCTGTGTAACAGGCCGGAGGAGGGGCTGAGCGGCCTCCTGTTCCTGTGTAACAGGCCGGAGGAGGAGGAGGGGCTGAACGGCCTCCTGTTCCTGTGTAACAGGCTGGAGGTGGGAGGAGGGGCTGAATGGCCTCCTGTTGCTGTGTAACAGGCCGGAGGAGGAGGAGGGGCTGAATGGCCTCCTGTTCCTGTGTAACAGGCTGGAAGTGGGAGGAGGGGCTGAATGGCCTCCTGTTCCTGTGGGAGAAGTGGGGTCAGTGGTGCGAGAGTCAGGGACGGGGCTAATGGAGGTATTGGTGGTGGAGGGGGGCACTCAGTCGGAATATGTGCCGTTGACTCAGTCTCCCCTCACATTTCTCCATCTGCACTACGTTCCGTGACTAAGACTTTCAAACAACACCTCAAACCTCAGCATGTCCTCCCCCAGTCTGTTTCCATCCAAGGGAGGGCGTGAGAAAGAGAGAGAGACACACACGCACGCACAAAGGAGATGGGGGAGCGAGGAGGGGAGACGGAAACAGACAGGAGATCTGAGGGAGAGTGTCCAAGTGATACTGAGAGAGGGAGACAGAGAGAGAGAGTGCAAGAGACAGACAGTGAGAGAGACAGACAGAGTGAGATTGAGAGAGAGACTGCGGGAGAAACAGATTGAGACAGAGCGAGAGAGAGAGAGAGAGTGCAAGACAGAGTGAGATTGAGAGAGAGTGCGAGAGACAGACTGAGAGAGGGTGCGACAGAGAGAGAGTGAGATTGAGAGAAAGTGCGGGAGAGACAGAGAGAGATTGAGAGAGAGAGTGCGGGAGAGACAGAGTGAGAGAGAGAGTGCAAGACAGAGTGAGATTGAGAGAGAGAGCGCGAGAGACAGGCTGAGAGACGGTGCGTCAGAGAGAGAGAGAGTGAGATTGAGAGAAAGAGTGCGGGAGAGACAGAGAGAGATTGAGAGAGAGAGATTGAGAGAGACAGTGCAAGAGAAACCGATTTGAGAGAATGCGAGAGAGACAGAGAGAGTGAGATTGAGAGAGATTGCGAGAGAGTGTGAGAGAGATTGAGAGAGTGAGATTGAGAGAGACAGAGTGAGATTGAGAGAGAATGTGAGAGAGATTGAGAGAGTGAGAGAGATTGAGAGAGTGAGATTGAGAGAGACAGAGAGTGAGATTGAGAGAGAGTGTGAGAGAGATTGAGAGAGTGCGAGAGAGACAGAGTGAGAGAGATTGAGAGAGTGTGAGACAGACAGAGTGAGATTGAGAGAGGGAGTGTGAGACAGACAGAGTGAGAGAGAGAGAAAGCAAGAGAGAGAGAGAGAGTGTGGGAGAGACAGACAGTGAGATTGAGAGAGAGCGTGAGACAGAGTGAGAGAGATAGAGAGCAAGAGAGTCAGTGAAAGAGAGAGCGAGAGAGACAGTGAGATTGAGAGACAGAGAGTGAGAGAGTGCAGGAGCGACAGACAGTGAGATTGAGAGAGACAGAGAGTGAGATTGAGAGAGAGTGTGTGAGAGATACAGAGAGAGTGAGATTGAGAGAGAGGCAGAGTGAGATTGAGAGAGAGAGTGCAAGAGAAACAGAGATTGAGAGAGTGCGAGAGACGCAGAGAGAGTGAGATTGAGAGAGGGAGTGTGAGACAGACAGAGTGAGAGAGAGAGCCAGAGAGAGAGTGCGGGAGAGACAGACAGTGAGATCGAGAGAGAGCGTGTGGGAGAGACAGACAGTGAGATTGAGAGAGAAAGTGCGGGAGACACAGAGAGCGTGCGAGACAGAGAAAGTGAGATTGAGGGAGGGAGTGTGAGACAATAGACAATAGATGCAGGAGCAGGCCATTCTGCCCTTCGAGCCTGCACCACCATTCAATATGATCATGGCTGATCATTCCTAATCAGTATCCTGTTCCTGCCTTATCTCCATAACCCTTGATTCCACAATCCTTGAGAGCTCTATCCAACTCTTTCTTAAATGAATCCAGAGGCTGGGCCTCCACTGCCCTCTGGGGCAGAGCATTCCACACAGCCACCACTCTCTGGGTGAAGAAGTGTCTCCTCATCTCTGTCCTAAATGGTCTACCCCATATTTTTACAAGACAGAGTGAGAGAGATAGAGAGAGAGTCAGTGAAAGAGAGTGTGAGAGAGGCAGAGAGAGTTAGATCGAGAGTGCGAGAGAGACAGAGTGAGATTGAGAAAAAGAGTGTGAGAGAGACAGAGAGAGTCAGAGAGTGCAGGAGAGAGAGTGTGTGAAAGAGTGAGAGTGTGTGGGAGAGACAGAGAGAGTGCGAGACAGACAGAGAGTGAGGTTGAGAGAGGGAGTGTGAGATAGACAGTGTGAGAGAGATTGAGAGGGAGAGCCAGAGAGTCAGAGTGAAAAAGAGAGCGAGGGAGAGAGTGCGAGAGAGATAGAGAGTGAGATTGAGAGAGATTGAGATTGAGAGAGTGCGAGAGAGTGAGATTGAGAGAGAGTACGAGAGAGACAACGTGAGATTGAGAGAGAGTGAGATTGAGAGTGAGATTGAGAAAGAGTACGAGAGACAAAGTGAGATTGAGAGAGAGTGCGAGAGAGTGAGAGAGAGATAGAGTGAGGTTGAGAGAGAGAGATAGAGTGAGGTTGAGAGAGAGATAGTGAGATTGAGAGAGATAGAGAGTGAGATTGAGAGAGATAGAGAGTGAGATTAAGAGAGATAGAGAGTGAGATTGAAAGAGAGTACGAGAGTGAGATTGAGAGAGTGCGAGAGAGTGAGATTGAGAAAGAGTACGAGAGAGACAAAGTGAGATTGAGAGAGAGTCCGAGAGACTGAGAGAGAGATAGACTGAGGTTGAGAGAGAGATAGTGAGAGTGAGGTTGAGAGATAGAGAGTGAGATTGAGAGGGATAGAGAGTGAGATTGAGAGAGATAGAGAGTGAGATTGAAAGAGAGTACGAGAGAGAGTGAGATTGAGAGAGACTACAAGAGAGATAGATAATGAGATTGAGAGAGAGTGCGAGAGTGAGATTGAGAGAGTGCGAGAGAGTGAGATTGAGAGACAGTACGAGAGACTGAGAGAGAGATAGAGTGAGTTTGAGAGTGCGAGAGAGATAGAGAGTGAGATTGAGAGAGAGTGCGAGGAGTGAGATTGAGAGAGTGAGATTGAGTGAGTGCGAGAGAGTGAGATTGAGAAAGAGTAAGAGAGAGACAAAGTGAGATTGAGAGAGAGTGCGAGAGACTAAGAGAGATAGAGAGTGAGATTGAGAGAGAGATAGAGTGAGATTGAGAGTGCGAGAGAGATAGAGAGTGAGATTGAGAGAGAGTGCAAGGAGTGAGATTGAGAGAGTGAGATTGAGAGAGAGAGTGAGATTGAGAAAGTGCGAGAGTGAGATTGAGTGAGTGCGAGAGAGTGAGATTGAGAAAGAGTAAGAGAGAGACAAAGTGAGATTGAGAGAGAGTCCGAGAGACTGAGAGAGAGATAGAGTGAGATTGAGAGTGCGAGAGAGATAGAGAGTGAGATTGAGAGAGAGTGCGAGGAGTGAGATTGAGAGAGTGAGATTGAGAGAGAGAGTGAGATTGAGAAAGTGCGAGAGTGAGATTGAGTGAGTGCGAGAGTGAGATTGAGTGAGTGCGAGAGAGTGAGATTGAGAAAGAGTAAGAGAGAGACAAAGTGAGATTGAGAGAGAGTCCGAGAGACTGAGAGAGAGATAGAGTGAGATTGAGAGTGCGAGAGAGATAGAGAGTGAGATTGAGAGAGAGTGCAAGGAGTGAGATTGAGTGCGCGAGAGAGTGAGATTGAGAAAGTGCGAGAGTGAGATTGAAAAAGAGTACGAGAGACACAAAGTGAGATTGGGAGAGAGTCCGAGAGACTGAGAGAGATAGAGTGAGATTGAGAGTGTGAGAGAAATAGAGAGTGAGATTGAGAGAGAGATAGAGTGAGATTGAGAGAGAGATAGTGAGATTGAGAGTGCGAGAGAAATAGAGAGTGAGATTGAGAGAGAGTGAGATTGAGAAAGAGTATGAGATAGAGAGAGTGAGATTGAGAGTGAGATAGAGAAAGAGTACGAGATAGAGTGAGATTGAGCGTGAGTGCGAGAGAGACAAAGTGAGATTGAGAGAGTGTGTGGGAGATAGTGAGAGTGCGTGAGAGAGAGTGCAAGAGAGACTGAGAGAGAGTGCGAGAGAGAGAGTGAAATTGAGAGAGTGCAAGAGAGACTGAGAGAGTGAGAGAGATAGTGAGATTGAGAGAGAGTGCAAGAGAGTGAGATTGAGAGTGTGAGAGAGTGAGATTGAGAAAGAATGCGAGAGAGACAAAGTGAGATTGAGAGAGACAGAGAGAGAATGAGAGAGAGTGCGAGGGAGACAGAGAGAGAAATTGAGGGAGAGAGTCAGTCAGAGACAGACAGCGATCAACAGATAATCTCTCACTCTGTCTCTCTCTCTTGCTTTTCTCTCTCCCTCTGTCTGTCTCACTCACATGGGGTCTCTCTCACTCCCTCTCTGCATCTATCCCTCTCACTCTCCCTCTGCCCGTCTCTCTCTCTCTCTATCCCCGTCTCTCTCTCTCTCTCTCTCTCTCTCTCACTCATTTTCTCTGCCTGTCTCTCTCTCTGCCTGTCTCTCTCTCTCTCTCTGCCTGTCTCACTCTCATGCCCGTCTCTCTCCCTCCACCTGTCTCCCTCTCTCTCTCTCTCCATTTCTCTCCCTCTCTCTCCCCCCCATCTCTAAATCTCTCTCTGCCCATCTCATGCTCTCTCTGTCTCTCTCTTTCCCCCAGTCCCAATTTGTCTCCCGCCACGACCCCCCAAACCCCCCACCCCACTCCACACACACAAACACACACACGCCGTGTCTGCACATCCCCTTGGCTGACTCTCCCAGGACACTCACCCTGCCTCCCTGTAACCTCAGGCAGTGAATCCCCACTCACTCCCAGAGTAGATTGAGACCTTACTAAGTCCACCCAAACAGCTCCCTCTCTCTCTCTCTCTCAGCGACTCCTGCACTCTGTCTGTCAATCTCTCAGTCTCCCGTGTTCGGTCTCGCACACTCGATTTACTCCAGGGCGAAACCTTGACGTTAATTCAAGTCACTCCCACGACCGGATTCTGAAAGGGGATAATGACACCGACGACGACTCTTAAAGACACAGTGGCCCCACTGCTTTAGTGTAAATCTCAATGAGACAGAAGCCACCTACTGGAGAAAGGACCAGTTCAAGAAATCAACATTTTCTCAAAATACTGGTGCATTCAGCGAGTGGGTTACAGACTGAAATCTAATCGAGGGGTTCGGGGGGGTTTATATACAGAATAACAGATACACCGGGGAGGGAGTTACAGACTGGAATCTAATCGAGGGGTTCGGGGTGGGGTTTATATACAGAATAACAGATACCCCAGGGAGGGAGTTACAGACTGGAATCTAATCGAGGGGTTCAGGGGGGTTTATATACAGAATAACAGCTCCCCCCGGGGAGGGAGTTACAGACTGGAATCTAATCGAGGGGTTTGGGGGGGTTTATATACAGAATAACAGCTCCCCCGGGGAGGGAGTTACAGACTGGAATCTAATCGAGGGTTCGGGGGGGTTTATATACAGAATAACAGATACCCCGGGGAGGGAGTTAAAGACTGGAATCTAATCGAGGGGTTTGGGGGGGTTTATATACAGAATAACAGCTCCCCCGGGGAGGGAGTTACAGACTGGAATCTAATCGAGGGTTCGGGGGGGTTTATATACAGAATAACAGATACCCCGGGGAGGGAGTTAAAGACTGGAATCTAATCGAGGGGTTCGGGGGGGTTTATATACAGAATAACAGCTCCCCCCGGGGAGGGAGTTACAGACTGGAATCTAATCGAGGGGTTCGGGGTGGGGTTTATATACAGAATAACAGCTCCCCCCGGGGAGGGAGTTACAGACTGGAATCTAATCGAGGGGTTCGGGGGGGTTTATATCCAGAATAACAGATACCTGGGGAGGGAGTTCCAGCCTGGAATCTAATCGAGGGGTTCGGGGGGGTTTATATACAGAATAACAGCTCCCCGGGAGGGAGTTACAGACTGGAATCTAATCGAGGGGTTCGGGGGGGTTTATATACAGAATAACAGATACCCCGGGGAGGGAGTTACAGACTGGAATCTAATCGAAGGGTTCGGGGGGGTTTATATACAGAATAACAGCTCCCCCCGGGGAGGGAGTTACAGACTGGAATCTAATCGAGGGGTTCGGGGTGGGGTTTATATACAGAATAACAGCTCCCCCCGGGGAGGGAGTTACAGACTGGAATCTAATCGAGGGGTTCGGGGGGGGTTTATATCCAGAATAACAGATACCCCGGGGGGGGGAGTTACAGACTGGAATCTAATCGAGGGGTTCGGGGGGGTTTATATACAGAATAACAGATACCCCCGGGGGGGAGTTACAGACTGGAATCTAATCGAGGGGTTCGGGGGGGTTTATATACAGAATAACAGATACCCTGGGAGGGAGTTACAGACTGGAATCTAATCGAGGGGTTCGGGGGGGTTTATATACAGAATAACAGCTCCCCCCGGGGAGGGAGTTACAGACTGGAATCTAATCGAGGGGTTCGGGGGGGGGGTTTATATACAGAATAACAGCTCCCCGGGAGGGAGTTACAGACTGGAATCTAATCGAGGGGTTCGGGGGGGTTTATATACAGAATAACAGATACCCCGGGGAGGGAGTTACAGACTGGAATCTAATCGAGGGGTTCGGGGGGGGGGTTTATATACAGAATAACAGATACCCGGGGAGGGAGTTACAGACTGGAATCTAATCGAGGGGTTCGGGGGGGTTTATATACAGAATAACAGCTCCCCGGGAGGGAGTTACAGACTGGAATCTAATCGAGGGGTTCGGGGGGGTTTATATACAGAATAACAGCTCCCCGGGAGGGAGTTACAGACTGGAATCTAAACGAGGGGTTCGGGGGGGGTTTATATACAGAATAACAGATACCCCGGGGAGGGAGTTACAGACTGGAATCTAATCGAAGGGTTCGGGGGGGTTTATATACAGAATAACAGATACCCCGGGGAGGGAGTTACAGACTGGAATCTAATCGAGGGGTTCGGGGTGGGGTTTATATACAGAATAACAGATACCCCGGGGATGAGTTACAGACTGGAATCTAATCGAGGGGTTCGGGGGGGTTTATATACAGAATAACAGATACACCGGGGAGGGAGTTACAGACTGGAATCTAATCGAGGGGTTCGGGGTGGGGTTTATATACAGAATAACAGATACCCCGGGGAGGGAGTTACAGACTGGAATCTAATCGAGGGGTTCAGGGGGGTTTATATACAGAATAACAGATACCCCGGGGAGGGAGTTACAGACTGGAATCTAATCGAGGGGTTCGGGGGGGTTTATATACAGAATAACAGATACCCCGGGGAGGGAGTTACAGGCTGGAATCTAATCGAGGGGTTCGGGGAGGTTTATATACAGAATAACAGATACCCCGGGGAGGGAGTTACAGACTGGAATCTAATCGAGGGGTTCGGGGGGGTTTATATACAGAATAACAGATACCCCCGGGGGGGAGTTACAGACTGGAATCTGATCGAGGAGTTCGGGGGGGTTTATATACAGAATAACAGATACCCCGGGGACGGAGTTACAGACTGGAATCTAATCGAGGGGTTCGGGGGGGTTTATATATAGAATAACAGATACCCCGGGGAGGGAGTTACAGACTGGAATCTAATCGAGGGGTTCGGGGCGGGGGGTTTATATACAGAATAACAGATACCCCGGGGAGGGAGTTACAGACTGGAATCTAATCGAGGGGTTCGGGGTGGTGTATATACAGAATAACAGATACCCCAGGGAGGGTGTTACAGACTGGAATCTAATCGAGGGGTTCGGGGGGGGGTTTATATACCCTCTCTTCCTCCCACACAAATTCATCACTTCATTTCACTGACCATCTGTATCTCTGCCTCTCCCTACTCTCGATCTCTTTATATCCCAACTTTTCTTGTTTCATCTATCCCACGGCTTTTCTTCCCATCTCATTCTCCCTCTCTTTATCTCACTCCCTCTCTCTCTCTGTCTCCATTTCACGCCCCCCTCTCTCTGTCTCCATCTCACTCCCCTCTCTCTCTGTCTCCATCTCACTCCCTCCCTCTCTCTGTCTCCATCTCACTCCCCTCTCTCTCTGTCTCCATCTCACTCCCTCTCTCTCTCTCTGCCTCCATCTCACTTACCCCCCCTCTGTCTCTATCTTACTCCCCCCCCGTGTCTCCATCTCACTCTACCCACCCGCCCCCATCGCCATCTCACTCCCCTCTCTCTCTGTCTCCATCTCACTCCCTCTCTCTCTCTCTGTCTCCATCTCACTC
This sequence comes from Chiloscyllium punctatum, assembly GCF_047496795.1. Classification (NCBI taxonomy): domain Eukaryota; kingdom Metazoa; phylum Chordata; class Chondrichthyes; order Orectolobiformes; family Hemiscylliidae; genus Chiloscyllium; species Chiloscyllium punctatum. Next base: position 4,316 of record NW_027311451.1, on the reverse strand, counting down.
CCCCTCTCTCTCTCTCTGTCCATCTCACTCCCCCCCCTCTCTGTCTCCATCTCACCCCACCCCCTGCCTTTCGCCATCTCACTCCCCCTCTCTCTCTCCCCCGTCTCCCTCTCTCTCTCTCTCTGTCTCCATCTCACTCCCTCTCTCTCTCTCTCTCTGTCTCCATCTCACTCCCCCCTCCCTCTGTCTCCATCTCACTCCCTCTCTCTCTCTCTCTCTGTCTCCATCTCACTCCCCCCTCTCTCTCTCTCTGTCTCCATCTCACTCCCTCTCTCTCTCTCTGTCTCCATCTCACTCCCCCCCCCTCTCTCTCTCTGTCTCCATCTCACTCCCCCCCCTCTCCATCTCACTCCCTCTCTCTCTCTCGGGCTCCATCTCACTCCCCCTCTCTCTCGCTCTGTCTCCATCTCACTCCCCCTCTCTCTCTCTCTCTGTCTCCATCTCACTCCCCCCTCTCTCTGTCTCCATCTCACTCCCCCCCTCTCCCTCTGTCTCCCTCTCACTCCCCCCTCTCTCTGTCTCCATCTCACTGCCCCCCTCTCTCTCTGTCTCCATCTCACTCCCTCTCTCTCTCTCTGTCTCCATCTCACTCCCCCTCTCTCTCGGTCTCCATCTCAATCTCACTCCCTCTCTCTCTCTCTCTCTCTGTCCATCTCACTCCCCCCCCCCCCTCTCTCTCCATCTCACTCCTCTCTCTCTCTCTCTCTCTCTCTATCTCCATCTCACTCTTCCCCCATCACCATCCCACTCCCCCCTCTCTGTCTCCATCTCACTCCCCCTCTCTCTCGGTCTCCATCTCAATCTCACTCCCTCTCTCTCTCTCTGTCTCAATCTCACTCCCTCTCTCTCTCTCTGTCTCCATCTCACTCCCCCTCTCTCTCTCTCTGTCCATCTCACTCCCCCCCCCTCTCTGTCTCCATCTCACCCCACCCCCTGCCTTTCGCCATCTCACTCCCCCTCTCTCTCTCCCCCGTCTCCCTCTCTCTCTCTCTCTCTGTCTCCATCTCACTCCCTCTCTCTCTCTCTGTCTCCATCTCACTCCCCCCTCTCTCTGACTCCATCTCACTCCCCCCCTCTCTCTCTCTGTCTCCATCTCACTCCCCCCTCTCTCTCTCTGTCTCCATCTCACTCCCCCCTCTCTCTGACTCCATCTCACTCCCCCTCTCTCTCTCTCTGTCTCCATCTCACTCCCCCTCTCTCTCAGTTTCTCCATCTCACTCCCCCCTCTCTCTCTCTCTGTCTCCATCTCACTCCCCCCTCTCTCTCTCTGTCTCCATCTCACTCCCCCCTCTCTCTCTCTGTCTCCATCTCACTCCCCCCTCTCTCTCTCTCTGTCTCCATCTCACTCCCCCCTCTCTCTGTCTCCATCTCACTCCCTCTCTCTCTCTCTCTCTCTCTCTGTCTCCATCTCACTCCCCCCTCTCTCTGTCTCCATCTCACTCCCTCTCTCTCTCTCTCTCTGTCTCCATCTCACTCCCCCCTCCCTCTGTCTCCATCTCACTCCCTCTCTCTCTCTCTCTCTGTCTCCATCTCACTCCCCCCTCTCTCTCTCTCTGTCTCCATCTCACTCCCTCTCTCTCTCTCTGTCTCCATCTCACTCCCCCCTCTCTCTCTCTCTGTCTCCATCTCACTCCCTCTCTCTCTCTGTCTCCATCTCACTCCCTCTCTCTCTCTCTGTCTCCATCTCACTCCCCCCTCCCTCTGTCTCCATCTCACTCCCTCTCTCTCTCTCTCTCTGTCTCCATCTCACTCCCCCCTCTCTCTCTCTCTGTCTCCATCTCACTCCCTCTCTCTCTCTCTGTCTCCATCTCACTCCCCCCTCTCTCTCTCTCTGTCTCCATCTCACTCCCTCTCTCTCTCTCTGTCTCCATCTCACTCCCCCCTCTCTCTCTCTCTGTCTCAATCTCACTCCCTCTCTCTCTCTCTGTCTCCATCTCACTCCCCCCCTCTCTCTCTCTGTCCATCTCACTCCCCCCCCCTCTCTGTCTCCATCTCACCCCACCCCCTGCCTTTCGCCATCTCACTCCCCCTCTCTCTCTCCCCCGTCTCCCTCTCTCTCTCTCTCTGTCTCCATCTCACTCCCTCTCTCTCTCTCTGTCTCCATCTCACTCCCCCCTCTCTCTCTCTCTGTCTCCATCTCACTCCCTCTCTCTCTCTCTGTCTCCATCTCACTCCCTCTCTCTCTCTCTGTCTCCATCTCACTCCCTCTCTCTCTCTCTGTCTCCATCTCACTCCCTCTCTCTCTCTCTGTCTCCATCTCACTACCTCTCTCTCTCTCTGTCTCCATCTCACTCCCTCTCTCTCTCTCTGTCTCCATCTCACTCCCTCTCTCTCTCTCTGTCTCCATCTCACTACCTCTCTCTCTCTCTGTCTCCATCTCACTCCCCCCTCTCTCTGACTCCATCTCACTCCCCCCCTCTCTCTCTCTGTCTCCATCTCACTCCCCCCCTCTCTCTCTCTGTCTCCATCTCACTCCCCCCTCTCTCTGACTCCATCTCACTCCCCCTCTCTCTCTCTCTGTCTCCATCTCACTCCCCCTCTCTCTCAGTTCTCCATCTCACTCCCCCCTCTCTCTCTCTCTGTCTCCATCTCACTCCCCCCTCTCTCTCTCTGTCTCCATCTCACTCCCTCTCCTCTCTCTCTCTGTCTCCATCTCACTCCCCCCTCTCTGTCTCCATCTCACTCCCTCTCTCTCTCTCTCTCTCTGTCTCCATCTCACTCCCCCCTCTCTCTGTCTCCATCTCACTCCCTCTCTCTCTCTCTCTCTGTCTCCATCTCACTCCCCCCTCCCTCTGTCTCCATCTCACTCCCTCTCTCTCTCTCTCTCTGTCTCCATCTCACTCCCCCCTCTCTCTCGTCTCCATCTCACTCCCTCTCTCCTCTCTCTCTCTCTGTCTCCATCTCACTCCCCCCTCTCTCTCTCTCTCTGTCTCCATCTCACTCCCTCTCTCTCTCTCTCTCTGTCTCCATCTCACTCCCTCTCTCTCTCTCTCTCTGTCTCCATCTCACTCCCCCTCTCTCTCTGTCTCCATCTCACTCCCCCCTCTCTCTCTGTCTCCATCTCACTCCCCCCTCTCTCTGTCTCCATCTCACTCCCTCTCTCTGTCTCCATCTCACTCCCTCTCTCTGTCTCCATCTCACTCCCTCTCTCTGTCTCCATCTCACTCCCCCCTCTCTCTGTCTCCATCTCACTCCCTCTCTCTCTCTCTCTCTCTGTCTCCATCTCACTCCCCCCTCCCTCTGTCTCCATCTCACTCCCTCTCTCTCTCTCTCTCTGTCTCCATCTCACTCCCCCCCTCTCTCTCTCTGTCTCCATCTCACTCCCTCTCTCTCTCTGTCTCCATCTCACTCCCCCCTCTCTCTCTCTCTTGTCTCCATCTCACTCCCTCTCTCTCTCTCTGTCTCCATCTCACTCCCTCTCTCTCTCTCTCTCTCTGTCTCCATCTCACTCTCCCCCTCTCTCTCTGTCTCCATCTCACTCCCCCCTCTCTCTCTGTCTCCATCTCACTCCCCCTCTCTCTGTCTCCATCTCACTCCCTCTCTCTGTCTCCATCTCACTCCCTCTCTCTGTCTCCATCTCACTCCCCTCTCTCTGTCTCCATCTCACTCCCTCTCTCTGTCTCCATCTCACTCCCTCTCTCTGTCTCCATCTCACTCCCTCTCTCTGTCTCCATCTCACTCCCTCTCTCTGTCTCCATCTCACTCCCTCTCTCTGTCTCCATCTCACTCCCTCTCTCTGTCTCCATCTCACTCCCTCTCTCTGTCTCCATCTCACTCCCTCTCTCTGTCTCCATCTCACTCCCTCTCTCTGTCTCCATCTCACTCCCTCTCTCTGTCTCCATCTCACTCCCTCTCTCTGTCTCCATCTCACTCCCTCTCTCTGTCTCCATCTCACTCCCTCTCTCTGTCTCCATCTCACTCCCCTCTCTCTGTCTCCATCTCACTCCCTCTCTCTGTCTCCTCATCTCACTCCCTCTCTCTGTCTCCATGCTCACTCCCTCTCTCTGTCTCCATCTCACTCCCTCTCTCTGTCTCCATCTCACTCCCTCTCTCTGTCTCCATCTCACTCCCTCTCTCTCTCTGTGTCTCCATCTCACTCCCTTCTCTCTCTCTCTGTCTCCATCTCACTCCCTTTCTCTCTCTCTCTCAGTGTCTCCATCTCACTCCACCCTCTCTCTCTCTGTCTCCATCTCACTCCCCCCCTCTCTCTCTCTCTGTCTCCATCTCACTCCCTCTCTCTCTCTCTGTCTCCATCTCACTCCCCCCTCTCTCTCTCTCTGTCTCCATCTCACTCCCTCTCTCTCTCTCTCTCTGTC
>NW_027311450.1:5000-27564 GCF_047496795.1 Chiloscyllium punctatum | reverse complement strand
TATTGGACTCGAGGTAATCCGCACTGAGTATTGGGCACTGGGTTATCCGCACTGGGTTTTGGACACTGGGTAATCAGCTCTGGCTATTGGACACCGGGTAATCAGCACTAGGTATTGGACACTGGGTAATCAGCACTGGGTATTGGACACAGGGTATTCAGCACTGGGTATTGGACACTGGGTAATCCGCACTGGGTGTTGGCCACTGGGTAATCAGCACTGAGTATTGGACACTGGGTAATCAGCACTGAGTATTGGACAGCGGGTAATCAGCACTGGGTATTGGACACTGGGTAATCCGCACTGAGTATTGGAAACTGGGTAATCAGCACTGAGTATTGGACAGCGGGTAATCAGCACTGGGTATTGGACACTGGGTAATCCGCACTGAGTATTGGACACTGGGTAATCAGCACTCGGTATTGGACACTGGGTAATCAGCACTGAGTATTGGACAGCGGGTAATACGCACTGAGTATTGGACACTGGGTAATCAGCACTGGGTATTGGACACTGGGTAATCAGCAGTGGGTATTGGACACTGGGTAATCAGCACTGGGTATTGGACACAGGGTAGTCAGCACTGCGTATTGGACACTGGGTAATCTGCACTGGGTATTGGACACAGGGTAGTCAGCACTGGGTATTGGACACTGGGTAAGCAGCACTGGGTATTGGACACTGGGTAATCAGCACTGGGTATTGGACACAGGGTAATCCGCACTGAGTATTGGAAACTGGGTAATCAGCACTGAGTATTGGACAGCGGGTAATCAGCACTGGGTATTGGACACTGGGTAATCCGCACTGAGTATTGGACACTGGGTAATCAGCACTGGGTATTGGACACTGGGTAATCAGCACTGAGTATTGGACACTGGGTAATCAGCACTGGGTATTGGACACAGGGTAGTCAGCACTGGGTATTGGACACTGGGTAAGCAGCACTGGGTATTGGACACTGGGTAATCAGCACTGGGTATTGGACACAGGGTAATCCGCACTGAGTATTGGAAACTGGGTAATCAGCACTGAGTATTGGACAGCGGGTAATCAGCACTGGGTATTGGACACTGGGTAATCCGCACTGAGTATTGGACACTGGGTAATCAGCACTGGGTATTGGACACTGGGTAATCAGCACTGAGTATTGGACAGCGGGTAATACGCACTGAGTATTGGACACTGGGTAATCAGCACTGGGTATTGGACACTGGGTAATCAGCAGTGGGTATTGGACACTGGGTAATCAGCACTGGGTATTGGACACAGGGTAGTCAGCACTGGGTATTGGACACTGGGTAATCTGCACTGAGTATTGGAAACTATGTAATCAGCACTGAGTATTGGACACAGGGCAGTCAGCACTGAGTATTGGACACTGGGTAATCAGCACTGGGTATTGGACACAGGGTAGTCAGCACTGGGTATTGGACACTGGGTAATCAGCACTGGGTAGTGGACACTGGGTAATCAGCACTGGGTATTGGACACAGGGTAATCCGCACTGAGTATTGGACACTGGGTAATCAGCACTGGGTATTGGACACTGGGTAATCAGCACTGGGTATTGGACACAGGGTAGTCAGCACTGAGTATTGGACAGTGGGTAATCAGCACTGGGTATTGGACACCGGGTAATCCGCACTGAGTATTGGACACTGGGTAATCAGCACTGGGTATTGGACACTGGGTAATCAGCACTGAGTATTGGACAGCGGGTAATACGCACTGAGTATTGGACACTGGGAAATCAGCACTGGGTATTGGACACTGGGTAATCCGCACTGAGTATTGGACACTGGGTAATCAGCACTGGGTATTGGACACTGGGTAATCTGCACTGGGTATTGGACACTGGGTAATCAGCACTGGGTATTGGACACAGGGTAGTCAGCACTGGGTATTGGACACTGGGTAATCCGCACTGAGTATTGGAAACTGAGTAATCAGCACTGAGTATTGGACAGCGGGTAATCAGCACTGAGTATTGGACACTGGGTAATCAGCACTGGTTATTGGACACTGGGTAATCAGCCCTGGGTATTGGACACAGGGCAGTCAGCACTGAGTATTGGACACTGGGTAATCAGCACTGGGTATTGGACACTGGGTAATCAGCCCTGGGTATTGGACACAGGGCAGTCAGCACTGAGTATTGGACACTGGGTAATCAGCACTGGGTATTGGACACTGGGTAATCAGCACTGGGTATTGGACACTGGGTAATCAGCACTGGGTATTGGACACCGGGTAATCAGCACTGGGTATTGGACACTGGGTAATCAGCAGTGGGTATTGGACACTGGGTAATCAGCAGTGGGTATCGGACACGAGGTAATCAGCACTGAGTATTGGACACTTGGTAATCAGTGCTGAGTATTGGACAGCGGGTAATCAGCACTGGGTATTGGACACTGGGAAATCAGCACTGGGTATTGGAAACTGGGTAGTCAGCACTGAGTATTGGAAACTGGGTAGTCAGCACTGGGTATTGGACACTGGGTAATCCGCACTGAGTATTGGACAGCGGGTAATCAGCACTGAGTATTGGACAGCGGGTAATGCGCACTGGGTATTGGACACTGGGTAATCAGCTCTGGCTATTGGACACCGGGTAATCAGCACTAGGTATTGGACACTGGGTAATCAGCACTGGGTATTGGACACAGGGTAATCAGCACTGGGTGTTGGACAGCGGGTAATCAGCACTGAGTATTGGACACTGGGTAATCAGCACTGAGTAATGGACACTGGGTAATCAGCACTGGGTATTGGACACTGGGTAATCAGCACTGAGTATTGGACACTGGGTAATCAGCACTGGGTATTGGACACTGGGTAATCAGCACTGAGTATTGGACACTGGGTAATCAGCACTGAGTATTGGACACTGGGTAATCAGCACTGGGTATTGGACACTGGGTAATCAGCACTGAGTATTGGACACTGGGTAATCAGCACTGGGTATTGGACACTGGGTAATCAGCGCTGAGTATTGGACAGCGGGTAATCAGCACTGGGTATTGGACACTGGGAAATCAGCACTGGGTATTGGAAACTGGATAGTCAGCACTGGGTATTGGAAACTGGGTAATCAGCACTGGGTATTGGACACTGGGTAATCAGCACTGGGTATTGGATGCTGGGTAATCAGCACTGGGTATTGGACACTGGGTAATCAGCACTGAGTATTGGACAGCGGGTAATCAGCACTGAGTATTGGACACTGGGTAATCAGCACTGGGTATTGGACACCGGGTAATCAGCACTGAGTATTGGACACTGGGTAATCCGCACTGGGTATTGGACACAGGGTAATCAGCACTGGGTATTGGAAACTGGGTAGTCAGCACTGGGTATTGGATGCTGGGTAATCAGCACTGGGTATTGGGCACCAGGTAATCAACCCTGGGTATTGGTCACTGGGTAATCAGCACTGGGTATTGGACACTGGGTAATCAGCACTGAGCATTCGACACTGGGTAATCAGCACTGGATATTGGATACTGGGTAATCAGCACTGGGTATTGGACTCGAGGTAATCCGCACTGAGTATTGGGCACTGGGTTATCCGCACTGGGTTTTGGACACTGGGTAATCAGCTCTGGCTATTGGACACCGGGTAATCAGCACTAGGTATTGGACACTGGGTAATCAGCACTGGGTATTGGACACAGGGTATTCAGCACTGGGTATTGGACACTGGGTAATCCGCACTGGGTGTTGGCCACTGGGTAATCAGCACTGAGTATTGGACACTGGGTAATCAGCACTGAGTATTGGACAGCGGGTAATCAGCACTGGGTATTGGACACTGGGTAATCCGCACTGAGTATTGGAAACTGGGTAATCAGCACTGAGTATTGGACAGCGGGTAATCAGCACTGGGTATTGGACACTGGGTAATCCGCACTGAGTATTGGACACTGGGTAATCAGCACTCGGTATTGGACACTGGGTAATCAGCACTGAGTATTGGACAGCGGGTAATACGCACTGAGTATTGGACACTGGGTAATCAGCACTGGGTATTGGACACTGGGTAATCAGCAGTGGGTATTGGACACTGGGTAATCAGCACTGGGTATTGGACACAGGGTAGTCAGCACTGCGTATTGGACACTGGGTAATCTGCACTGGGTATTGGACACAGGGTAGTCAGCACTGGGTATTGGACACTGGGTAAGCAGCACTGGGTATTGGACACTGGGTAATCAGCACTGGGTATTGGACACAGGGTAATCCGCACTGAGTATTGGAAACTGGGTAATCAGCACTGAGTATTGGACAGCGGGTAATCAGCACTGGGTATTGGACACTGGGTAATCCGCACTGAGTATTGGACACTGGGTAATCAGCACTGGGTATTGGACACTGGGTAATCAGCACTGAGTATTGGACACTGGGTAATCAGCACTGGGTATTGGACACAGGGTAGTCAGCACTGGGTATTGGACACTGGGTAAGCAGCACTGGGTATTGGACACTGGGTAATCAGCACTGGGTATTGGACACAGGGTAATCCGCACTGAGTATTGGAAACTGGGTAATCAGCACTGAGTATTGGACAGCGGGTAATCAGCACTGGGTATTGGACACTGGGTAATCCGCACTGAGTATTGGACACTGGGTAATCAGCACTGGGTATTGGACACTGGGTAATCAGCACTGAGTATTGGACAGCGGGTAATACGCACTGAGTATTGGACACTGGGTAATCAGCACTGGGTATTGGACACTGGGTAATCAGCAGTGGGTATTGGACACTGGGTAATCAGCACTGGGTATTGGACACAGGGTAGTCAGCACTGGGTATTGGACACTGGGTAATCTGCACTGAGTATTGGAAACTATGTAATCAGCACTGAGTATTGGACACAGGGCAGTCAGCACTGAGTATTGGACACTGGGTAATCAGCACTGGGTATTGGACACAGGGTAGTCAGCACTGGGTATTGGACACTGGGTAATCAGCACTGGGTAGTGGACACTGGGTAATCAGCACTGGGTATTGGACACAGGGTAATCCGCACTGAGTATTGGACACTGGGTAATCAGCACTGGGTATTGGACACTGGGTAATCAGCACTGGGTATTGGACACAGGGTAGTCAGCACTGAGTATTGGACAGTGGGTAATCAGCACTGGGTATTGGACACCGGGTAATCCGCACTGAGTATTGGACACTGGGTAATCAGCACTGGGTATTGGACACTGGGTAATCAGCACTGAGTATTGGACAGCGGGTAATACGCACTGAGTATTGGACACTGGGAAATCAGCACTGGGTATTGGACACTGGGTAATCCGCACTGAGTATTGGACACTGGGTAATCAGCACTGGGTATTGGACACTGGGTAATCTGCACTGGGTATTGGACACTGGGTAATCAGCACTGGGTATTGGACACAGGGTAGTCAGCACTGGGTATTGGACACTGGGTAATCCGCACTGAGTATTGGAAACTGAGTAATCAGCACTGAGTATTGGACAGCGGGTAATCAGCACTGAGTATTGGACACTGGGTAATCAGCACTGGTTATTGGACACTGGGTAATCAGCCCTGGGTATTGGACACAGGGCAGTCAGCACTGAGTATTGGACACTGGGTAATCAGCACTGGGTATTGGACACTGGGTAATCAGCCCTGGGTATTGGACACAGGGCAGTCAGCACTGAGTATTGGACACTGGGTAATCAGCACTGGGTATTGGACACTGGGTAATCAGCACTGGGTATTGGACACTGGGTAATCAGCACTGGGTATTGGACACCGGGTAATCAGCACTGGGTATTGGACACTGGGTAATCAGCAGTGGGTATTGGACACTGGGTAATCAGCAGTGGGTATCGGACACGAGGTAATCAGCACTGAGTATTGGACACTTGGTAATCAGTGCTGAGTATTGGACAGCGGGTAATCAGCACTGGGTATTGGACACTGGGAAATCAGCACTGGGTATTGGAAACTGGGTAGTCAGCACTGGGTATTGGAAACTGGGTAATCAGCACTGAGTATTGGAAACTGGGTAGTCAGCACTGGGTATTGGACACTGGGTAATCCGCACTGAGTATTGGACAGCGGGTAATCAGCACTGAGTATTGGACAGCGGGTAATGCGCACTGGGTATTGGACACTGGGTAATCAGCTCTGGCTATTGGACACCGGGTAATCAGCACTAGGTATTGGACACTGGGTAATCAGCACTGGGTATTGGACACAGGGTAATCAGCACTGGGTATTGGACACTGGGTAATCCGCACTGGGTGTTGGACAGCGGGTAATCAACACTGAGTATTGGACACTGGGTAATCAGCACTGAGTAATGGACACTGGGTAATCAGCACTGGGTATTGGACACTGGGTAATCAGCACTGGGTATTGGACACTGGGTAATCAGCACTGGGTATTGGACACTGGGTAATCAGCACTGAGTATTGGACACTGGGTAATCAGCACTGAGTATTGGACACTGGGTAATCAGCACTGGGTATTGGACACTGGGTAATCAGCACTGAGTATTGGACACTGGGTAATCAGCACTGGGTATTGGACACTGGGTAATCAGCGCTGAGTATTGGACAGCGGGTAATCAGCACTGGGTATTGGACACTGGGAAATCAGCACTGGGTATTGGAAACTGGATAGTCAGCACTGGGTATTGGAAACTGGGTAATCAGCACTGGGTATTGGACACTGGGTAATCAGCACTGGGTATTGGATGCTGGGTAATCAGCACTGGGTATTGGACACTGGGTAATCAGCACTGAGTATTGGACAGCGGGTAATCAGCACTGAGTATTGGACACTGGGTAATCAGCACTGGGTATTGGACACCGGGTAATCAGCACTGAGTATTGGACACTGGGTAATCCGCACTGGGTATTGGACACAGGGTAATCAGCACTGGGTATTGGACACTGGGTAATCTGCACTGGGTATTGGACACTTGGTAATCAGCACTGGGTATTGGATGCTGGGTAATCAGCACTGGGTATTGGGCACCAGGTAATCAACCCTGGGTATTGGTCACTGGGTAATCAGCACTGGGTATTGGACACTGGGTAATCAGCACTGAGCATTCGACACTGGGTAATCAGCACTGGATATTGGATACTGGGTAATCAGCACTGGGTATTGGACTCGAGGTAATCCGCACTGAGTATTGGGCACTGGGTTATCCGCACTGGGTTTTGGACACTGGGTAATCAGCTCTGGCTATTGGACACCGGGTAATCAGCACTAGGTATTGGACACTGGGTAATCAGCACTGGGTATTGGACACAGGGTATTCAGCACTGGGTATTGGACACTGGGTAATCCGCACTGGGTGTTGGCCACTGGGTAATCAGCACTGAGTATTGGACACTGGGTAATCAGCACTGAGTATTGGACACTGGTTAATCAGCTCTGAGTAGTGGACACTGGGTAATCAGCATTGAGTATTGGACACTGGGTAATCCGCACTGGGTATTGGACACTGGGTAATCAGCACTGAGTATTGGACACTGGGTAATCAGCACTGAGTATTGGACACTGGGTAATCAGCACTGAGTAATGGACACTGGGTAATCAGCACTGAGTATTGGACACTGGGTAATCAGCACTGGGTATTGGACACTGGGTAATCAGCACTGAGTATTGGACACTGGGTAATCAGCACTGAGTAGTGGACACTGAGTAATCAGCATTGAGTATTGGACACTGGGTAATCAGCACTGGGTATTGGACACTGGGTAATCAGCACTGAGTATTGGACACTGGGTAATCAGCACTGAGTATTGGACACTGGGTAATCAGCACTGCGTATTGGACACTGGGTAATCAGCACTGAGTATTGGACACTGGGTAATCAGCACTGGGTATTGGACACTGGGTAATCAGCACTGGGTATTGGACACTGGGTAATCAGCACTGGGTATTGGATACTGGGTAATCAGCACCGGGTATTGGACACTGGGTAATCAGCACTGGGTATTGGGCACTGGGTAATCAGCACTGGGTATTGGACACAGGTAATCAGCACTGGGTATTGGACACTGGGTAATCAGCACTGAGTATTGGACACTGGGTAATCAGCACTGAGTATTGGACACTGGGTAATCAGCACTGGGTATTGGACACTGGGTAATCAGCACTGAGTATTGGACACTGGGTAATCAGCACTGGGTATTGGACACTGGGTAATCAGCACTGGGTATTGGACACTGGGTAATCCGCACTGGGTGTTGGACAGCGGGTAATCAGCACTGGGTATTGGACACTGGTAACCAGCACTGGGTATTGGACACTGGGTAATCAGCACTGGGTATTGGACTCCGGGTAATCATCACTGGGTATTGGACACTGGGTAATCTGCACTGGGTATTGGACTCCGGGTAATCAGTACTGAGTATTGGACACTGGGTAATCAGCACTTGGCATTGGACACTGGGTAATCAGCCCTGGGTATTGGATACTGGGTAATCTGCACTGGGTATTGGACACTGGGTAATCAGCATTGAGTATTGGACACTGGGTAATCTGCAGTGGGTATTGGACACTGGTTAATCAGCACTGAGTATTGGACACTGGTAATCAGCACTGGGTATTGGATGCTGGGTAATCTGCACTGGGTATTGGACACTGGGTAATCAGCATTGAGTATTGGACACTGGGTAATCTGCAGTGGGTATTGGACACTGGGTAATCAGCACTGAGTATTGGACACTGGTAATCAACACTGGGTATTGGATGCTGGGTAATCAGCACTGGGTATTGGGCACCGGGTAATTAGCACTGAGTATTGGACAGTGGGTAATCAGCACTGAGTATTGGACACTGGGCAATCCGCACTGAGTATTGGACACTGGGTAATCATCACTGGGTATTGGACACTGGGTAATCATCACCGGGTATTGGACACTGGGTAATCAGCAGTGGGTATTGGACACTGGGTAATCAGCACTGGGTATTGGACACTGGGTAATCAGCACTGGGTATTGGACACTGGGTAATCAGCACTGAGTATTGGACACTGGGTAATCAGCACTGAGTATTGGACACTGGGTAATCAGCACTGGGTATTGGACACTGGGTAATCAGCACTGAGTATTGGACACTGGGTAATCAGCACTGGGTATTGGACACTGGGTAATCAGCACTGAGTATTGGACACTGGGTAATCAGCACTGGGTATTGGACACTGGGTAATCAGCACTGGGTATTGGACACTGGGTAATCAGCACTGGGTATTGGACACTGGGTAATCAGCGCTGAGTATTGGACAGCGGGTAATCAGCACTGGGTATTGGATACTGGGAAATCAGCCCTGGGTATTGGAAACTGGGTAGTCAGCACTGGGCATTGGAAACTGAGTAATCAGCACTGAGTATTGGACAGCGGGTAATCAGCACTGAGTATTGGACACTGGGTAATCAGCACTGGGTATTGGACACCGGGTAATCAGCACTGAGTATTGGACACTGGGTAATCCGCACTGGGCATTGGACACTGGGTAATCAGCACTGGGTATTGGACACTGGGTAATTCGCACTGAGTATTGCACACTGGGTAATCAGCACTGGGTATTGGACACTGGGTAATCAGCACTGGGTATTGGACACAGGGTAATCAGCACTGGGTATTGGACACTGGGTAATCTGCACTGGGTATTGGACACTGGTTAATCATCACTGGGTATTGGATGCTGGGTAATCAGCACTGGGTGTTGGGCACCAGGTAATCAACCCTGGGTATTGGTCACTGGGTAATCAGCACTGGGTATTGGACACTGGGTAATCAGCACTGAGTAATGGACACTGGGTAATCAGCACTGGGTATTGGACACTGGGTAATCAGCACTGAGTATTGGACACTGGGTAATCAGCACTGAGTAGTGGACACTGGGTAATCAGCATTGAGTATTGGACACTGGGTAATCAGCACTGGGTATTGGACACTGGGTAATCAGCACTGAGTATTGGACACTGGGTAATCAGCACTGGGTATTGGACACTGGGTAATCAGCACTGAGTATTGGACACTCGGTAATCAGCACTGGGTATTGGACACTGGGTAATCAGCACTGGGTATTGGACACTGGGTAATCGGCACTGGGTATTGGACACTGGGTAATCAGCACCGGGTATTGGACACTGGGTAATCAGCACCGGGTACTGGACACAGGTAATCAGCACCGGGTACTGGACACAGGTAATCAGCACTGGGTATTGGATGCTGGGTAATCAGCACTGGGTATTGCCCACCAGGTAATCAACCCTGGGTATTGGGCACTGGGTAATCAACACTGGGTATTGGACACTGGGTAATCAGCACTGAGCATTGGACACTGGGTAATCAGCACTGGATATTGGGTACTGGGTAATCAGCACTGGGTATTGGACACAGGGTAATCAGCACTGGGTATTGGTCACTGGGTCATCCGCACTGGGTGTTGGAAAGCGGGTAATCAGCACTGGGTAATCAGCACTGGGTATTGGACTCCGGGTAATCAGCATTGAGTATTGGACACTGGGTAATCAGCACTGGGTATTGGACACTGGTAACCAGCACTGGGTATTGGACACTGGGTAATCAGCACTGGGTATTGGACACTGGGTAATCTGCACTGGGTATTGGACTCCGGGTAATCAGTACTGAGTATTGGACACTGGGTAATCAGCACTTGGCATTGGACACTGGGTAATCAGCCCTGGGTATTGGACACTGGGTAATCTGCACTGGGTATTGGACACTGGGTAATCAGCATTGAGTATTGGACACTGGGTAATCTGCAGTGGGTATTGGACACTGGGTAATCAGCACTGAGTATTGGACACTGGTAATCAGCACTGGGTATTGGATGCTGGGTAATCAGCACTGGGTATTGGGCACCGGGTAATCAGCACTGAGTATTGGACAGTGGGTAATCAGCACTGAGTATTGGACACTGGGCAATCCGCACTGAGTATTGGACTCCTGGAAATCCGCACTGAGTATTGGACTCCGGGTCATCAGCACTGAGTATTGGGCACTGGGTAATCATCACTGGGTATTGGACACTGGGTAATCAGCACTAGGTATTGGACACTGGGTAATCCACACTGAGTATTGGACACTGGGTAATCCGCACTGAGTATTGGACACTGGGTAATCAGCACTGTGTATTGGACACTGGGTAATCAGCACTAGGTATTGGACACTGGGTAATCCGCACTGGGTATTGGACACTGGGTAATCAGCCCTGGGTATTGGACACCAGGTCATCAGCACTGAGTATTGGACACAGGGTAATCAGCCCTGTGTATTGGACACTGGGTAATCAGCACTGGGTATTGGACACAAGGTAATCAGCACTGAGTATTGGGCACTGGGTAATCAGGACTGAGTATTGGACACTGGGTAATCAGCCCTGGGTATTGGACACCGGGTAATCAGCACTGAGTATTGGACACTGGGTAATCAGCACTGGGTATTGGACACTGGGTAATCAGCACTGAGTATTGGACACTGGGTAATCCGCACTGGGTATTGGACACTGAGTAATCAGCCCTGGGTATTGGACACTGGGTAATCAGCCCTGGGTATTGGATACTGGGTAATCCGCACTGAGTATTGGACACCGGGTAATCAGCTCTGGGTATTTGACACTGGGTAATCAGCACTGGGTCTTGGGCACCGGGTAATCAGCACTAGGAATTGGACACTGGGTAATCTGCACTGGGTATTGGACACTGGGTAATCAGCACTGGGTATTGGACACTGGGTAATCAGCATTGAATATTGGACACTGGGTAATCAGCACTAGGAATTGGACACTCGGTAATGCGCACTGAGTATTGGACTCCGGGTAATCAGCACTGAGTATTGGACAGCGGGTAATCAGCACTGATTATTGGACACTGGGTAATCATCACTGGGTATTGGACACTGGGTAATCAGCACTGGGTATTGGACACTGGGTAATCAGCACTGAGTATTGGACACTGGGTAATCAGCACTGGGTATTGGACACTGGGTAATCAGCACTGAGTATTGGACACTGGGTAATCAGCACTGGGTATTGGACACTGGATAATCAGCACTGAGTATTGGACACTGGGTAATCAGCGCTGAGTATTGGACAGCGGGTAATCAGCACTGGGCATTGGACACTGGGAAATCAGCACTGGGTATTGGAAACTGGGTAGTCAGCACTGGGTATTGGAAACTGGGTAATCAGCACTGAGTATTGGACAGCGGGTAATCAGCACTGAGTATTGGACACTGGGTAATCAGCACTGGGTATTGGACACCGGGTAATCAGCACTGAGTATTGGACACTGGGTAATCCGCACTGGGTATTGGACACTGGGTAATCAGCACTGGGTATTGGACACTGGGTAATTCGCACTGAGTATTGGACACTGGGTAATCAGCACTGGGTATTGGACACTGGGTAATCAGCACTGAGTATTGGACACAGGGCAATCAGCACTGGGTATTGGACACTGGGTAATCAGCACTGAGCATTCGACACTGGGTAATCAGCACTGGATATTGGATACTGGGTAATCAGCACTGGATATTGGATACTGGGTAATCAGCACTGAGTATTGGGCACTGGGCTATCCGCACTGGGTATTGGACACTGGGTAATCAGCACTAGGTATTGGACACTGGGTAATCAGCACTGGGTCTTGGGCACCGGGTAATCAGCACTGAGTATTGGACACTGGGTAATCTGCCCTGGGTATTGGACACTGGGTAATCAGCACTAGGTATTGGACACTGGGTAATCAGCACTGGGTATTGGACACTGGGTAATCAGCACTAGGAATTGGACACTGGGTAATCAGCACTGGGTATTGGACACTGGGTAATCAGCTCTGAGTATTGGACACTGGGTAATCAGCCCTGGGTATTGGACACTGGGTAATCAGCACTGAGTATTGGACACTGGGTAATCAGCACTGGGTATTGGACACTGGGTAATCAGCACTGAGTATTGGACACTGGGTAATCAGCACTGGGTATTGGACACTGGGTAATCAGCACTGAGTATTGGACACTGGGTAATCAGCACTGGGTATTGGACACTGGGTAATCAGCACTGAGTATTGGACACTGGGTAATCAGCACCGGGTATTGGACACTGGGTAATCAGCAGTGGGTATTGGACACTGGGTAATCAGCACTGGGTATTGGACACTGGGTAATCAGCACTGGGTAAATGGACACTGGGTAATCAGCACTGGGTATTGGACACTGGGTAATCAGCACTAGGAATTGGACACTGGGTAATCAGCACTGGGTATTGGACACTGGGTAATCAGCTCTGAGTATTGGACACTGGGTAATCAGCCCTGGGTATTGGACACTGGGTAATCAGCACTGAGTATTGGACACTGGGTAATCAGCACTGGGTATTGGACACTGGGTAATCAGCACTGAGTATTGGACACTGGGTAGTCAGCCCTGGGTATTGGACACTGGGTAATCAGCCCTGAGTATTGGACACTGGTAATCAGCACTGGGTATTGGATGCTGGGTAATCAGCACTGGGTATTGGGCACCGGGTAATCAGCACTGAGTATTGGACAGTGGGTAATCAGCACTGAGTATTGGACACTGGGCAATCCGCACTGAGTATTGGACTCCTGGAAATCCGCACTGAGTATTGGACTCCGGGTCATCAGCACTGAGTATTGGGCACTGGGTAATCATCACTGGGTATTGGACACTGGGTAATCAGCACTAGGTATTGGACACTGGGTAATCCACACTGAGTATTGGACACTGGGTAATCCGCACTGAGTATTGGACACTGGGTAATCAGCACTGTGTATTGGACACTGGGTAATCAGCACTAGGTATTGGACACTGGGTAATCCGCACTGGGTATTGGACACTGGGTAATCAGCCCTGGGTATTGGACACCAGGTCATCAGCACTGAGTATTGGACACAGGGTAATCAGCCCTGTGTATTGGACACTGGGTAATCAGCACTGGGTATTGGACACAAGGTAATCAGCACTGAGTATTGGGCACTGGGTAATCAGGACTGAGTATTGGACACTGGGTAATCAGCCCTGGGTATTGGACACCGGGTAATCAGCACTGAGTATTGGACACTGGGTAATCAGCACTGGGTATTGGACACTGGGTAATCAGCACTGAGTATTGGACACTGGGTAATCCGCACTGGGTATTGGACACTGAGTAATCAGCCCTGGGTATTGGACACTGGGTAATCAGCCCTGGGTATTGGATACTGGGTAATCCGCACTGAGTATTGGACACCGGGTAATCAGCTCTGGGTATTTGACACTGGGTAATCAGCACTGGGTCTTGGGCACCGGGTAATCAGCACTAGGAATTGGACACTGGGTAATCTGCACTGGGTATTGGACACTGGGTAATCAGCACTGGGTATTGGACACTGGGTAATCAGCATTGAATATTGGACACTGGGTAATCAGCACTAGGAATTGGACACTCGGTAATGCGCACTGAGTATTGGACTCCGGGTAATCAGCACTGAGTATTGGACAGCGGGTAATCAGCACTGATTATTGGACACTGGGTAATCATCACTGGGTATTGGACACTGGGTAATCAGCACTGGGTATTGGACACTGGGTAATCAGCACTGAGTATTGGACACTGGGTAATCAGCACTGGGTATTGGACACTGGGTAATCAGCACTGAGTATTGGACACTGGGTAATCAGCACTGGGTATTGGACACTGGATAATCAGCACTGAGTATTGGACACTGGGTAATCAGCGCTGAGTATTGGACAGCGGGTAATCAGCACTGGGCATTGGACACTGGGAAATCAGCACTGGGTATTGGAAACTGGGTAGTCAGCACTGGGTATTGGAAACTGGGTAATCAGCACTGAGTATTGGACAGCGGGTAATCAGCACTGAGTATTGGACACTGGGTAATCAGCACTGGGTATTGGACACCGGGTAATCAGCACTGAGTATTGGACACTGGGTAATCCGCACTGGGTATTGGACACTGGGTAATCAGCACTGGGTATTGGACACTGGGTAATTCGCACTGAGTATTGGACACTGGGTAATCAGCACTGGGTATTGGACACTGGGTAATCAGCACTGAGTATTGGACACAGGGCAATCAGCACTGGGTATTGGACACTGGGTAATCAGCACTGAGCATTCGACACTGGGTAATCAGCACTGGATATTGGATACTGGGTAATCAGCACTGGATATTGGATACTGGGTAATCAGCACTGAGTATTGGGCACTGGGCTATCCGCACTGGGTATTGGACACTGGGTAATCAGCACTAGGTATTGGACACTGGGTAATCAGCACTGGGTCTTGGGCACCGGGTAATCAGCACTGAGTATTGGACACTGGGTAATCTGCCCTGGGTATTGGACACTGGGTAATCAGCACTAGGTATTGGACACTGGGTAATCAGCACTGGGTATTGGACACTGGGTAATCAGCACTAGGAATTGGACACTGGGTAATCAGCACTGGGTATTGGACACTGGGTAATCAGCTCTGAGTATTGGACACTGGGTAATCAGCCCTGGGTATTGGACACTGGGTAATCAGCACTGAGTATTGGACACTGGGTAATCAGCACTGGGTATTGGACACTGGGTAATCAGCACTGAGTATTGGACACTGGGTAATCAGCACTGGGTATTGGACACTGGGTAATCAGCACTGAGTATTGGACACTGGGTAATCAGCACTGGGTATTGGACACTGGGTAATCAGCACTGAGTATTGGACACTGGGTAATCAGCACCGGGTATTGGACACTGGGTAATCAGCAGTGGGTATTGGACACTGGGTAATCAGCACTGGGTATTGGACACTGGGTAATCAGCACTGGGTAAATGGACACTGGGTAATCAGCACTGGGTATTGGACACTGGGTAATCAGCACTAGGAATTGGACACTGGGTAATCAGCACTGGGTATTGGACACTGGGTAATCAGCTCTGAGTATTGGACACTGGGTAATCAGCCCTGGGTATTGGACACTGGGTAATCAGCACTGAGTATTGGACACTGGGTAATCAGCACTGGGTATTGGACACTGGGTAATCAGCACTGAGTATTGGACACTGGGTAGTCAGCCCTGGGTATTGGACACTGGGTAATCAGCCCTGAGTATTGGACACTGGTAATCAGCACTGGGTATTGGATGCTGGGTAATCAGCACTGGGTATTGGGCACCGGGTAATCAGCACTGAGTATTGGACAGTGGGTAATCAGCACTGAGTATTGGACACTGGGCAATCCGCACTGAGTATTGGACTCCTGGAAATCCGCACTGAGTATTGGACTCCGGGTCATCAGCACTGAGTATTGGGCACTGGGTAATCATCACTGGGTATTGGACACTGGGTAATCAGCACTAGGTATTGGACACTGGGTAATCCACACTGAGTATTGGACACTGGGTAATCCGCACTGAGTATTGGACACTGGGTAATCAGCACTGTGTATTGGACACTGGGTAATCAGCACTAGGTATTGGACACTGGGTAATCCGCACTGGGTATTGGACACTGGGTAATCAGCCCTGGGTATTGGACACCAGGTCATCAGCACTGAGTATTGGACACAGGGTAATCAGCCCTGTGTATTGGACACTGGGTAATCAGCACTGGGTATTGGACACAAGGTAATCAGCACTGAGTATTGGGCACTGGGTAATCAGGACTGAGTATTGGACACTGGGTAATCAGCCCTGGGTATTGGACACCGGGTAATCAGCACTGAGTATTGGACACTGGGTAATCAGCACTGGGTATTGGACACTGGGTAATCAGCACTGAGTATTGGACACTGGGTAATCCGCACTGGGTATTGGACACTGAGTAATCAGCCCTGGGTATTGGACACTGGGTAATCAGCCCTGGGTATTGGATACTGGGTAATCCGCACTGAGTATTGGACACCGGGTAATCAGCTCTGGGTATTTGACACTGGGTAATCAGCACTGGGTCTTGGGCACCGGGTAATCAGCACTAGGAATTGGACACTGGGTAATCTGCACTGGGTATTGGACACTGGGTAATCAGCACTGGGTATTGGACACTGGGTAATCAGCATTGAATATTGGACACTGGGTAATCAGCACTAGGAATTGGACACTCGGTAATGCGCACTGAGTATTGGACTCCGGGTAATCAGCACTGAGTATTGGACAGCGGGTAATCAGCACTGATTATTGGACACTGGGTAATCATCACTGGGTATTGGACACTGGGTAATCAGCACTGGGTATTGGACACTGGGTAATCAGCACTGAGTATTGGACACTGGGTAATCAGCACTGGGTATTGGACACTGGGTAATCAGCACTGAGTATTGGACACTGGGTAATCAGCACTGGGTATTGGACACTGGATAATCAGCACTGAGTATTGGACACTGGGTAATCAGCGCTGAGTATTGGACAGCGGGTAATCAGCACTGGGCATTGGACACTGGGAAATCAGCACTGGGTATTGGAAACTGGGTAGTCAGCACTGGGTATTGGAAACTGGGTAATCAGCACTGAGTATTGGACAGCGGGTAATCAGCACTGAGTATTGGACACTGGGTAATCAGCACTGGGTATTGGACACCGGGTAATCAGCACTGAGTATTGGACACTGGGTAATCCGCACTGGGTATTGGACACTGGGTAATCAGCACTGGGTATTGGACACTGGGTAATTCGCACTGAGTATTGGACACTGGGTAATCAGCACTGGGTATTGGACACTGGGTAATCAGCACTGAGTATTGGACACAGGGCAATCAGCACTGGGTATTGGACACTGGGTAATCAGCACTGAGCATTCGACACTGGGTAATCAGCACTGGATATTGGATACTGGGTAATCAGCACTGGATATTGGATACTGGGTAATCAGCACTGAGTATTGGGCACTGGGCTATCCGCACTGGGTATTGGACACTGGGTAATCAGCACTAGGTATTGGACACTGGGTAATCAGCACTGGGTCTTGGGCACCGGGTAATCAGCACTGAGTATTGGACACTGGGTAATCTGCCCTGGGTATTGGACACTGGGTAATCAGCACTAGGTATTGGACACTGGGTAATCAGCACTGGGTATTGGACACTGGGTAATCAGCACTAGGAATTGGACACTGGGTAATCAGCACTGGGTATTGGACACTGGGTAATCAGCTCTGAGTATTGGACACTGGGTAATCAGCCCTGGGTATTGGACACTGGGTAATCAGCACTGAGTATTGGACACTGGGTAATCAGCACTGGGTATTGGACACTGGGTAATCAGCACTGAGTATTGGACACTGGGTAATCAGCACTGGGTATTGGACACTGGGTAATCAGCACTGAGTATTGGACACTGGGTAATCAGCACTGGGTATTGGACACTGGGTAATCAGCACTGAGTATTGGACACTGGGTAATCAGCACCGGGTATTGGACACTGGGTAATCAGCAGTGGGTATTGGACACTGGGTAATCAGCACTGGGTATTGGACACTGGGTAATCAGCACTGGGTAAATGGACACTGGGTAATCAGCACTGGGTATTGGACACTGGGTAATCAGCACTAGGAATTGGACACTGGGTAATCAGCACTGGGTATTGGACACTGGGTAATCAGCTCTGAGTATTGGACACTGGGTAATCAGCCCTGGGTATTGGACACTGGGTAATCAGCACTGAGTATTGGACACTGGGTAATCAGCACTGGGTATTGGACACTGGGTAATCAGCACTGAGTATTGGACACTGGGTAATCAGCACTGGGTATTGGACACTGGGTAATCAGCACTGAGTATTGGACACTGGGTAATCAGCACTGGGTATTGGACACTGGGTAATCAGCACTGAGTATTGGACACTGGGTAATCAGCACTGTGTATTGGGCACTGGGTAATCAGCACTGAGTATTGGACACTGGGTAATCAGCACTGTGTATTGGGCACTGGGTAATCAGCACTCGGTATTGGACACTGGGTAATCAGCACTGAGTATTGGACACTGGGTAATCAGCCCTGGGTATTGGACACTGGGTAATCAGCACTGGGTATTGGACACTGGGTAATCAGCACTGAGTATTGGACACTGGGTAGTCAGCCCTGGGTATTGGACACTGGGTAATCAGCCCTGGGTATTGGACACTGGGTAATCTGCACTGGGTATTGGACACAGGGTAATCAGCACTGGGTATTGGACACTGGGTAATCTGCACTGGGTATTGGACACAGGGTAATCAGCACTGAGTATTGGACACTGGGTAATCCGCACTGAGTATTGGACACTGGGTAATCAGCCCTGGGTATTGGACACTGGGTAATCAGCCCTGGGTATTGGACACTGGGTAATCAGCACTGAGTAAAGCTGCCTCTACACTGTACGCCTGTCATTCACTCGCAGGCCAGGGACAGCACGGGGTTAGATACAGAGTAAAGCTCCTTCTACACTGTCCCCCCATCAAACACTCCCAGGGACAGGGACAGCACGGGGTTAGATACAGAGTAAAGCTCTCTCTACACTGTCCCCCCATCAAACACTCCCAGGGACAGGGACAGCACGGGGTTAGATACAGAGTAAAGCTCTCTCTACACTGTCCCCCCATCAAACACTCCCAGGGACAGGGACAGGCACAGCACAGGGTTCGAGACAGAGTGAAGTTTCAGATTTTGCCATTTGACTGTTTGTCTCCGGCCGTTAGTTGTGTTTGGGGTGGGGGGTGGTGGGGGTGTAGCGGCGGGGGGTTGGGGGGGGGGACGGTGGTGGTGGCGGGGGAGAGCAATGTTTCTGGAATTATCTTGCTGTGTCTGGCACTAGTGCTGCTCTCGAGGGTATATTGTCTCGCTGACTCAGGCTGACCCTGGGATAGAGACGAGCAGGGAAGCAGGGCTGGGGAAAGGGGAAATGGCTGTTGTGTGACCTGAATGACCTGAGGAAGGTTCTAGCTGAGTAAGTTCCTTTTTGACTCCGTTATCACACTCAAAATCAGCAAGACAACAGCAGACACCTTCTGTGGATGCCAGCGATGCAGCCAATACCTCAAAACGCAAGACTGGCACTGGCGTCCAGGCTTCAACTTTCAATCGGGCCTAGTGCTCCAGGCTGTCTTAACAACCATTTCCTAGCAACAAACCAGATGCTGCTGAAGCACCAAGCCTCTAACTAGGCCTCAACTTGGAGTGGCTATAATGTTTGAGGCCTTTCTTAGGTTGAGGCTGACGAAGTAGTCCACGATCAGTCCCCGGCAACAAGCTTAGCAACAACTGATGGCTTTATGCCGAAATGTAGGGCTCACTCCCAGAGGAGCAAAGAAGAGAGGGTTTCTGAGCGACATGGATAACTGTTTCCTAGGAATGACATAACAGGCCAGAGGCTGGGAATCCTGCAGCGAGTAACTCCCCTCCTGACTCTCCCCCCAAAGCCCTGTCCCACCATCGACAAGGCACAAGTCAGGAGGGTGAGGGAATATTCCCCACTTGCCCTGGACGGGGGCAGCTCCAACAACACTCGAGAAGCTCAACACAGTCCAGGGACAGAGCTACCCCACCCCCCCCACACTCGATCGACACACTGACCCCCCCCCTCCAACACTCACTCCCTCCACACCCCCCACACTCGATCGACACACTGACCCCCACCTTCAACACTCACTCCCTCCACCCCCCCCACACTCGATGGTCACACTGACCCCCCACCTCCAACACTCACCCCCTCCACCCCCCCCCCACACTCGATCGACACACTGACCCCCACCTTCAACACTCACTCCCTCCACCCCCCCCACACTCGATGGTCACACTGACCCCCCACCTCCAACACTCACCCCCTCCACCCCCCCCCACACTCGATCGACACACTGACCCCCACCTTCAACACTCACTCCCTCCACCCCCCCCACACTCGATGGTCACACTGACCCCCCCCTCCAACACTCACTCCCTCCACCCCCCCCACACTCGATCGACACACTGACCCCCACCTTCAACACTCACCCCCTCCACCCCCCCCCACACTCGATCGACACACTGACACCCCCCACCCCCCACCCACCCACTGACTTGATCCTCAGTCCGTCTTCATGGAGCCTCACGTCCTGAGGCCTGGTCACTGAGGCCTGACAGATATCCCTGAGCCATGTCTCTCAGCCATCAGTCAGACAGCAGCAAAGGCCAATAGGCCTATGTTTGTCTCAGAATCTGGGCAGGATATAGGCCCTCGAACCTCTTTCCTGCCACTTGGGCCTAGTTTACATAAAAGCCTGATCGTTTCTTGCCTGCCCTGTCTTTCACTCACTCCACACGAGGCCTCAGGGGGAACTCAGATCACAATCAGGAGGACAGTACAATCAAATCCAGCCAAAGGCCTGTCTCCTTTTAACAATTCAATAGCTCGGACTCTCTGAGGGTGTGGTGCCTCACACAATCAATGATCTTCATGGAACCACCAAGTCTCTTAAATACCCATGGCCAGCTCAACACCAACTAGACTCTAACCAACTTCTCTCCACTGCATTGCTCCATTTATGCGTCCCCTCCTCCAGCCCCTACAGCCCCTCCCTATCTCTGTCCCCTCCTCCAGCCCCCTCCAGCCCCTCCCTATCTCTGTCCCCTCCTCCAGCCCCTACACTCCCTGCCTATCTCTGTCCCCTCCTCCAGCCCCTACACCCCCTCCCTATCTCTGTCCCCTCCTCCAGCCCCTACACCCCCTCCCTATCCCTGTCACCTCCTCCAGCCCCTACACCCCCTCCCTATCTCTGTCCCCTCCTCCAGCCACTACACCCCCCTCCCTATCCCTGTCACCTCCTCCAGCCCCTACACCCCCTCCCTATCTCTGTCCCCTCCTCCAGCCCCTACACACCCTTCCTATCTCTGTCACCTCCTCCAGCCGCTACACTCCCTCCCTACCCCTGTCCCCTCCTCCAGCCCCTACACACCCTCCCTATCCCTGTCCCCTCCTCCAGCCCCTACACCCCCTCCCTATCCCTGTCCCCTCCTCCAGCCCCTACACCCCCTCCCTATCTCTGTCCCCTCCTCCTGCCCCTACACCCCCTCCCTATCTCTGTCCCCTCCTCCAGCCCCTTCAGGTAAAGGGGGAGCAGAACAGGGAGCCACTCCGTTGGAAGAGATAGGCAGAGAATGGGGGGGACTCACTCCCACAGGGCAAGGGGAGAATGGGGGACCCTCTCCCACAGTGAGAGGGGAGAATGGGGGACTCACTCCCACAGGGAGAGGGGAGAATGGGGGACTCACTCCCACAGGGAGAGGGGAGAATGGGGGACTCACTCCCACAGGGAGAGGGGAGAATGGGGGACTCGCTCCCACAGGGAGAGGGGAGAATGGGGGACTCACTCCCACAGGGAGAGGGGAGAATGGGGGACTCGCTCCCACAGGGAGAGGGGAGAATGGGGGACTCGCTCCCACAGGGAGAGGGGAGAATGGGGGACTTACTCCCACAGGGAGAGAAGAGAATGGGGTATCGCTCCCACAGGGAGAGGGGGGAATGGGGGACTCACTCCCACAGGGAGAGGGGAGAATGGGGGACTCACTCCCACAGGAAGAGGGGAGAATGGGG
>NW_027311449.1:0-27583 GCF_047496795.1 Chiloscyllium punctatum | reverse complement strand
TAGAAAGAGGATAAAATAGGATAAAGGAGAAAGGAAGAGAAAAGAGGAGAAAAGAGTAGATAACAGAAGAAAAGAGGAGAAAACAGGAGAAAAGAGGATAAAAGAGGAGAAAACAGGAAAAAAGACGAGTTAACAGTTGGAAAGAGGAGAAAGAGGAGAAAAGACGAGTAAAATGGAGAAAAGAGTAGAAAGAGGATAAAATAGGTGAAAGGAGAAAGGAAGAGAAAAGAGGAGAAAACAGGAGAAAAGGGGAGAAAAGAGGAGAAAGAGGAGAAAAGAGTAGAAAACAGGAGAAAAGAGGAGAAAACAGTAGAAAACAGGAGAAAAGAGGAGAAAAGAGGAGAAAGAGGAGAAAAGAGCAGAAAACAGGTGAAAATTGGAGAAAAGTGGAGAAAAGATGAGAAAACAGGAGAAAAGCGGAGAAAAGACGGCAAAAGAGTAGAAAAGAGGTGAAAAGAGGAGAAAAGAGAAGAAAACTGGAGAAAAGCGCAGAAAACAGGAGAAAAGAGGAGAAAAGAGGAGAAAACTCAAGAAAAGAGGAGAAAAGAAGAGAAAAGAGGAGAAAACCATGAGAAACGAGGAGAAAAGAGGATAAAAGAGGAGAAAACAGGAGAAAACATGAGAAACGAGGAGAAAAGAGGAGAAAGAGGAGAAAAGAGGAGAAAAGAGTAGAAAGAGGATAAAATAGGATAAAGGAGAAAGGAAGAGAAAAGAGGAGAAAAGAGTAGATAACAGAAGAAAAGAGGAGAAAACAGGAGAAAAGAGGAGAAAAGAGGAGAAAGAAGAGAAAAGAGGATAAAAGAGTAGAAAACAGGAGAAACGTGGAGAAAAGAGGAGATAAGTGCAGAAAACAGGAGAAAAGAGGAGAAACAGGAGAAAAGAGGAGTTAACAGTTGGAAAGAGGAGAAAGAGGAGAAAAGACGAGGAAAGAGGAGAAAAGAGTACAAAGAGGATAAAATAGGAGAAAGGAGAAAGGAAGAGAAAAGAGGAGAAAAGTGTAGATAACAGAAGATAAGAGGAGAAAACAGGAGAAAAGAGGAGAAAAGAGGAGAAAAGAGGAGAAACAGGAGAAAACAGGAGAAAGGAGGAGAAAACTGGAGAAAAGGGGGGAAACAGGAGAAAAGGGGAGAAAAGAGGAGAAAGAGGAGAAAAGAGTAGAAAACAGGTGAAAAGAGGAGAAAACAGTAGAAAACAGGAGAAAAGAGGAGAAAAGAGGAGAAAGAGGAGAAAAGAGCAGAAAACAGGTGAAAATTGGAGAAAAGTGGAGAAAAGATGAGAAAACAGGAGAAAAGCGGAGAAAAGACGGCAAAAGAGTAGAAAAGAGGTGAAAAGAGGAGAAAAGAGAAGAAAACTTGAGAAAAGCGCAGAAAACAGGAGAAAAGAGGAGAAAAGAGGAGAAAACTCAAGAAAAGAGGAGAAAAGAAGAGAAAAGAGGAGAAAACATGAGAAACGAGGAGAAAAGAGGATAAAAGAGGAGAAAACAGGAGAAAACATGAGAAACGAGGAGAAAAGAGGAGAAAGAGGAGAAAAGAGGAGAAAAGAGTAGAAAGAGGATAAAATAGGATAAAGGAGAAAGGAAGAGAAAAGAGGAGAAAAGAGTAGATAACAGAAGAAAAGAGGAGAAAACAGGAGAAAAGAGGAGAAAAGAGGAGAAAGAGGAGAAAAGAGCAGAAAACAGGTGAAAATTGGAGAAACAGGAGAAAAGAGGATAAAAGAGGAGAAAACAGGAGAAAAGAGGAGAAAACAGGAGAAAACAGGAGAAAAGAGGAGAAAAGAGGAGAAACAGGAGAAAAGAGGAGAAAACAGGTGGAAATTGGAGAAAAGTGGAGAAAAGATGAGAAAACAGGAGAAAAGCGCAGAAAACAGGAGAAAAGAGGAGAAAACTCAAGAGAAGAGGAGAAAAGAAGAGAAAAGAGGAGAAAACATGAGAAACGAGGAGAAAAGAGGGTAAAAGAGGAGAAAACAGGAGAAAACATGAGAAACGAGGAGAAAAGAGGAGAAAGAGGAGAAAAGAGGAGAAAAGAGTAGATAACAGAAGAAATGAGGAGAAAACAGGAGAAAAGAGGAGAAAAGAGGAGAAAGAGGAGAAAAGAGGAGAAAAGAGTTGAAAGAGGATAAAATAGGAGAAAGGAGAAAGGAAGAGAAAAGAGGAGAAAAGAGTAGATAACAGAAGATAAGAGGAGAAAACAGGAGAAAAGAGGAGAAAAGAGGAGAAAGAGGAGAAAAGAGGAGAAAAGAGGAGAAACAGGAGAAAACAGGAGAAAGGAGGAGAAAACTGGAGAAAAGGGGGGAAACAGGAGAAAAGAGGAGAAAACAGGATAAAAGTGGAGAAAAGAGAAGAAAACAGGAGAAAAGCGCAGAAAACAGGAGAAAAGAGGAGAAAAGAGGAGAAAACTCAAGAAAAGAGGAGAAAAGAAGAGAAAAGAGGAGAAAACATGAGAAACGAGGAGAAAAGAGGATAAAAGAGGAGAAAACAGGAGAAAACATGAGAAACGAGGAGAAAAGAGGAGAAAGAGGAGAAAAGAGGAGAAAAGAGTAGATAACAGAAGAAATGAGGAGAAAACAGGAGAAAAGAGGAGAAAAGAGGAGAAAGAGGAGAAAAGAGGAGAAAAGAGTTGAAAGAGGATAAAATAGGAGAAAGGAGAAAGGAAGAGAAAAGAGGAGAAAAGAGTAGATAACAGAAGATAAGAGGAGAAAACAGGAGAAAAGAGGAGAAAAGAGGAGAAAGAGGAGAAAAGAGGAGAAAAGAGGAGAAACAGGAGAAAACAGGAGAAAGGAGGAGAAAACTGGAGAAAAGGGGGGAAACAGGAGAAAAGAGGAGAAAACAGGATAAAAGTGGAGAAAAGAGAAGAAAACAGGAGAAAAGTGCAGAAAACAGGAGAAAAGAGGAGAAAACTCAAGAAAAGAGGAGAAAAGAAGAGAAAACAGGAGAAAACATGAGAAACGAGGAGAAAAGAGGATAAAAGAGGAGAAAACAGGAGAAAACATGAGAAACGAGGAGAAAAGAGGAGAAAGAGGAGAAAAGAGGAGAAAAGAGTAGATAACAGAAGAAATGAGGAGAAAACAGGAGAAAAGAGGAGAAAAGAGGAGAAAGAGGAGAAAAGAGGAGAAAAGAGTTGAAAGAGGATAAAATAGGAGAAAGGAGAAAGGAAGAGAAAAGAGGAGAAAAGAGTAGATAACAGAAGATAAGAGGAGAAAACAGGAGAAAAGAGGAGAAAAGAGGAGAAAGAGGAGAAAAGAGGAGAAACAGGAGAAAACAGGAGAAAGGAGGAGAAAACTGGAGAAAAGCGGGGAAACAGGAGAAAAGAGGAGAAAACAGGAGAAAAGAGGAGAAAGAGGAGAAAAGAGAAGAAAAGAGAATAAAACAGGAGAAAAGAGGAGTTAACAGGAGGAAAGAGGAGAAAGAGGAGAAAAGAGAAGAAAAGAGAAGAAAACAGGAAAAAAGAGGAGAAAACAGGAAAAACAGGAGAAAAGTGGAGAAAAGAGGAGAAAAGAGGAGAAACAGGAGAAAAGAGGATAAAAGAGGAGAAAACAGGAGAAAAGAGGAGAAAACAGTAGAAAACAGGAGAAAAGAGGAGAAAAGAGGAGAAAGAGGAGAAAAGAGCAGAAAACAGGTGAAAATTGGAGAAAAGTGGAGAAAAGATGAGAAAACAGGAGAAAAGCGGAGAAAAGACGGCAAAAGAGTAGAAAAGAGGTGAAAAGAGGAGAAAAGAGAAGAAAACTGGAGAAAAGCGCAGAAAACAGGAGAAAAGAGGAGAAAAGAGGAGAAAACTCAAGAAAAGAGGAGAAAAGAAGAGAAAACAGGAGGAAACATGAGAAACGAGGAGAAAAGAGGATAAAAGAGGAGAAAACAGGAGAAAACATGAGAAACGAGGAGAAAAGAGGAGAAAGAGGAGAAAAGAGGAGAAAAGAGTAGAAAGAGGATAAAATAGGATAAAGGAGAAAGGAAGAGAAAAGAGGAGAAAAGAGTAGATAACAGAAGAAAAGAGGAGAAAACAGGAGAAAAGAGGATAAAAGAGGAGAAAACAGGAAAAAAGACGAGTTAACAGTTGGAAAGAGGAGAAAGAGGAGAAAAGACGAGTAAAGAGGAGAAAAGAGTAGAAAGAGGATAAAATAGGTGAAAGGAGAAAGGAAGAGAAAAGAGGAGAAAACAGGAGAAAAGGGGAGAAAAGAGGAGAAAGAGGAGAAAAGAGTAGAAAACAGGAGAAAAGAGGAGAAAACAGTAGAAAACAGGAGAAAAGAGGAGAAAAGAGGAGAAAGAGGAGAAAAGAGCAGAAAACAGGTGAAAATTGGAGAAAAGTGGAGAAAAGATGAGAAAACAGGAGAAAAGCGGAGAAAAGACGGCAAAAGAGTAGAAAAGAGGTGAAAAGAGGAGAAAAGAGAAGAAAACTGGAGAAAAGCGCAGAAAACAGGAGAAAAGAGGAGAAAAGAGGAGAAAACTCAAGAAAAGAGGAGAAAAGAAGAGAAAAGAGGAGAAAACATGAGAAACGAGGAGAAAAGAGGATAAAAGAGGAGAAAACAGGAGAAAACATGAGAAACGAGGAGAAAAGAGGAGAAAGAGGAGAAAAGAGGAGAAAAGAGTAGAAAGAGGATAAAATAGGATAAAGGAGAAAGGAAGAGAAAAGAGGAGAAAAGAGTAGATAACAGAAGAAAAGAGGAGAAAACAGGAGAAAAGAGGAGAAAAGAGGAGAAAGAAGAGAAAAGCGGATAAAAGAGTAGAAAACAGGAGAAACGTGGAGAAAAGAGGAGATAAGTGCAGAAAACAGGAGAAAAGAGGAGAAACAGGAGAAAAGAGGAGTTAACAGTTGGAAAGAGGAGAAAGAGGAGAAAAGACGAGGAAAGAGGAGAAAAGAGTACAAAGAGGATAAAATAGGAGAAAGGAGAAAGGAAGAGAAAAGAGGAGAAAAGTGTAGATAACAGAAGATAAGAGGAGAAACAGGAGAAAACAGGAGAAAGGAGGAGAAAACTGGAGAAAAGGGGGGAAACAGGAGAAAAGGGGAGAAAAGAGGAGAAAGAGGAGAAAAGAGTAGAAAACAGGTGAAAAGAGGAGAAAACAGTAGAAAACAGGAGAAAAGAGGAGAAAAGAGGAGAAAGAGGAGAAAAGAGCAGAAAACAGGTGAAAATTGGAGAAAAGTGGAGAAAAGATGAGAAAACAGGAGAAAAGCGGAGAAAAGACGGCAAAAGAGTAGAAAAGAGGTGAAAAGAGGAGAAAAGAGAAGAAAACTGGAGAAAAGCGCAGAAAACAGGAGAAAAGAGGAGAAAAGAGGAGAAAACTCAAGAAAAGAGGAGAAAAGAAGAGAAAAGAGGAGAAAACATGAGAAACGAGGAGAAAAGAGGATAAAAGAGGAGAAAACAGGAGAAAACATGAGAAACGAGGAGAAAAGAGGAGAAAGAGGAGAAAAGAGGAGAAAAGAGTAGAAAGAGGATAAAATAGGATAAAGGAGAAAGGAAGAGAAAAGAGGAGAAAAGAGTAGATAACAGAAGAAAAGAGGAGAAAACAGGAGAAAAGAGGAGAAAGAGGAGAAAACAGGATAAAAGTGTAGAAAACAGGAGAAAAGAGGAGAAAAGTGCAGAAAACAGGAGAAAAGAGGAGAAACAGGAGAAAAGAGGAGTTAACAGTTGGAAAGAGGAGAAAGAGGAGAAAAGACGAGGAAAGAGGAGAAAAGAGTACAAAGAGGATAAAATAGGAGAAAGGAGAAAGGAAGAGAAAAGAGGAGAAAAGTGTAGATAACAGAAGATAAGAGGAGAAAACAGGAGAAAAGAGGAGAAAAGAGGAGAAACAGGAGAAAACAGGAGAAAGGAGGAGAAAACTGGAGAAAAGGGGGGAAACAGGAGAAAAGGGGAGAAAAGAGGAGAAAGAGGAGAAAAGAGTAGAAAACAGGTGAAAAGAGGAGAAAACAGTAGAAAACAGGAGAAAAGAGGAGAAAAGAGGAGAAAGAGGAGAAAAGAGCAGAAAACAGGTGAAAATTGGAGAAATGTGGAGAAAAGATGAGAAAACAGGAGAAAAGCGGAGAAAAGACGGCAAAAGAGTAGAAAAGAGGTGAAAAGAGGAGAAAAGAGAAGAAAACTGGAGAAAAGCGCAGAAAACAGGAGAAAAGAGGAGAAAAGAGGAGAAAACTCAAGAAAAGAGGAGAAAAGAAGAGAAAAGAGGAGAAAACATGAGAAACGAGGAGAAAAGAGGATAAAAGAGGAGAAAACAGGAGAAAACATGAGAAACGAGGAGAAAAGAGGAGAAAGAGGAGAAAAGAGGAGAAAAGAGTAGAAAGAGGATAAAATAGGATAAAGGAGAAAGGAAGAGAAAAGAGGAGAAAAGAGTAGATAACAGAAGAAAAGAGGAGAAAACAGGAGAAAAGAGGAGAAAAGAGGAGAAAGAGGAGAAAAGAGGACAAAAGAGTAGAAAACAGGAGAAACGTGGAGAAAAGAGGAGATAAGTGCAGAAAACAGGAGAAAAGAGGAGAAACAGGAGAAAAGAGGAGTTAACAGTTGGAAAGAGGAGAAAGAGGAGAAAAGACGAGGAAAGAGGAGAAAAGAGTAGATAACAGAAGATAAAGAGGAGAAAACAGGAGAAAAGAGGAGAAAAGTGGAGAAACAGGAGAAAACAGGAGAAAGGAGGAGAAAACTGGAGAAAAGGGGGGAAACAGGAGAAAAGAGGAGAAAACAGGATAAAAGTGGAGAAAAGAGGACAAAAGAGGAGAAAAAAGGAGAAAAGTGGAGTAAACAGGAGAAGAGGAGAAAGAGGAGAAAAGAGGCGAGAAGAGGAGAAAAGAAGAGAAAAGAAGAGAAAAGAGTAGAATACAGGAGAAAAGAGGAGAAAACAAGAAATAACAGGAGTAAACAGGAGAAAAGAGGAGAAAGAGGAGAAAAGAGGAGAATACAAGAGAAAAGAGGAGAAAACAAGAAATAACAGGAGTAAACAGGAGAAAAGAGGAGAAAGAGGAGAAAAGAGAAGAAAAGAGAATAAAACAGGAGAAAAGAGGAGTTAACAGGAGGAAAGAGGAGAAAGAGGAGAAAAGAGAAGAAAAGAGAAGAAAACAGGAAAAAAGAGGAAAAAACAGGAAAAACAGGAGAAAAGTGGAGAAAAGAGGAGAAAAGAGGAGAAACAGGAGAAAAGAGGATAAAAGAGGAGAAAACAGGAGAAAAGAGGAGAAAACAGTAGAAAACAGGAGAAAAGAGGAGAAAAGAGGAGAAAGAGGAGAAAAGAGCAGAAAACAGGTGAAAATTGGAGAAAAGTGGAGAAAAGATGAGAAAACAGGAGAAAAGCGGAGAAAAGACGGCAAAAGAGTAGAAAAGAGGTGAAAAAAGGAGAAAAGAGAAGAAAACAGGAGAAAAGCGCAGAAAACAGGAGAAAAGAGGAGAAAAGAGGAGAAAACTCAAGAAAAGAGGAGAAAAGAAGAGAAAACAGGAGAAAACATGAGAAACGAGGAGAAAAGAGGATAAAAGAGGAGAAAACAGGAGAAAACATGAGAAACGAGGAGAAAAGAGGAGAAAGAGGAGAAAACAGGAGAAAAGAGGAGAAAAGAGGCGAAAGAGGAGAAAAGAGGTGTTAACAGTTGGAAAGAGGAGAAAGAGGATAAAATAGGAGAAAGGAGAAAGGAAGAGAAAAGAGGAGAAAAGAGTAGATAACAGAAGAAAAGAGGAGAAAACAGGAGAAAAGAGGAGAAAAGAGGCGAGAAGGAGAAAAGAGGTGTTTACAGTTGGAAAGAGGAGAAAGAGGAGAAAAGACGAGTAAAGAGGAGAAAAGAGTACAAAGAGGATAAAATAGGAGAAAGGAGAAAGGAAGAGAAAAGAGGAGAAAAGAGTAGATAACAGAAGAAAAGAGGAGAAAACAGGAGAAAAGAGGAGAAAGAGGAGAAAACAGGATAAAAGTGTAGAAAACAGGAGAAAAGAGGAGAAAAGTGCAGAAAACAGGAGAAAAGAGGAGAAACAGGAGAAAAGAGGAGTTAACAGTTGGAAAGAGGAGAAAGAGGAGAAAAGACGAGTAAAGAGGAGAAAAGAGTACAAAGAGGATAAAATAGGAGAAAGGAGAAAGGAAGAGAAAAGAGGAGAAAAGAGTAGATAACAGAAGATAAGAGGAGAAAACAGGAGAAAGGAGGAGAAAACTGGAGAAAAGGGGGGAAACAGGAGAAAAGAGGAAAAAACAGGATAAAAGTGGAGAAAAGAGGACAAAAGAGGAGAAAAAAGGAGAAAAGTGGAGTAAACAGGAGAAGAGGAGAAAGAGGAGAAAATAGGTGAAAGAGGAGAAAAGAGGCGAGAAGAGGAGAAAAGAAGAGAATAGAAGAGAAAAGAGTAGAATACAGGAGAAAAGAGGAGAAAACAACAAATAACAGGAGTAAACAGGAGAAAAGAGGAGAAAGAGGAGAAAAGAGAAGAAAAGAGAATAAAACAGGAGAAAAGGGGAGTTAACAGGAGGAAAGAGGAGAAAGAGGAGAAAAGAGAAGAAAAGAGAAGAAAACAGGAAAAAAGAGGAGAAAAGAGGAGAAAGAGGAGAAAAGAGCAGAAAACAGGTGAAAATTGGAGAAACAGGAGAAAAGAGGATAAAAGAGGAGAAAACAGGAGAAAAGAGGAGAAAACAGTAGAAAACAGGAGAAAAGAGGAGAAAAGAGGAGAAACAGGAGAAAAGAGGAGAAAACAGGTGGAAATTGGAGAAAAGTGGAGAAAAGATGAGAAAACAGGAGAAAAGCAGAGAAAAGACGGCAAAAGAGTAGAAAAGATGTGAAAAGAGGAGAAAAGAGAAGAAAACAGGAGAAAAGCGCAGAAAACAGGAGAAAAGAGGAGAAAACTCAAGAAAAGAGGAGAAAAGAAGAGAAAACAGGAGAAAACATGAGAAACGAGGAGAAAAGAGGATAAAAGAGGAGAAAACAGGAGAAAACATGAGAAACGAGGAGAAAAGAGGAGAAAGAGGAGAAAAGAGGAGAAAAGAGTAGAAAGAGGATAAAATAGGAGAAAGGAGAAAGGAAGAGATAAGAGGAGAAAAGAGTAGATAACAGAAGAAATGAGGAGAAAACAGGAGAAAAGAGGAGAAAAGAGGAGAAAGAGGAGAAAAGAGGAGAAAAGAGTTGAAAGAGGATAAAATAGGAGAAAGGAGAAAGGAACAGAAAAGAGGAGAAAAGCGTAGATAACAGAAGATAAGAGGAGAAAACAGGAGAAAAGAGGAGAAAAGAGTAGAAAGAGGAGAAAAGAGGAGAAAAGAGGAGAAACAGGAGAAAACAGGAGAAAGGAGGAGAAAACTGGAGAAAAGGGGGGAAACAGGAGAAAAGAGGAGAAAACAGGATAAAAGTGGAGAAAAGAGGAGAAAACAGGAGAAAACAGGAGAAAAGTGGAGTAAACAGGAGAAAACAGGAGAAAGAGGAGAAAAGTGGTGAAAGAGGAGAAAACAGGATAAAAGTGGAGAAAAGAGGAGAAAGAGGAGAAAAGAGGTGAAAGAGGAGAAAACAGGACAAAAGTGGAGAAAAGAGGAGAAAAGAGGAGAAAACAGGAGAAAAGTGGAGAAAAGAGTAGAAAGAGGATAAAATAGGAGAAAGGAGAAAGGAAGAGATAAGAGGAGAAAAGAGTAGATAACAGAAGAAATGAGGAGAAAACAGGAGAAAAGAGGAGAAAAGAGGAGAAAGAGGAGAAAAGAGGAGAAAAGAGTTGAAAGAGGATAAAATAGGAGAAAGGAGAAAGGAACAGAAAAGAGGAGACAAGCGTAGATAACAGAAGATAAGAGGAGAAAACAGGAGAAAAGAGGAGAAAAGAGTAGAAAGAGGAGAAAAGAGGAGAAAAGAGGAGAAACAGGAGAAAACAGGAGAAAGGAGGAGAAAACTGGAGAAAAGGGGGGAAACAGGAGAAAAGAGGAGAAAACAGGATAAAAGTGGAGAAAAGAGGAGAAAACAGGAGAAAACAGGAGAAAAGTGGAGTAAACAGGAGAAAACAGGAGAAAGAGGAGAAAAGTGGTGAAAGAGGAGAAAACAGGATAAAAGTGGAGAAAAGAGGAGAAAGAGGAGAAAAGAGGTGAAAGAGGAGAAAACAGGACAAAAGTGGAGAAAAGAGGAGAAAAGAGGAGAAAACAGGAGAAAAGTGGAGAAAAGATGAGAAAACAGGAGAAAAGCGGAGAAAAGACGGCAAAAGAGTAGAAAAGAGGTGAAAAGAGGAGAAAAGAGAAGAAAACAGGAGAAAAGCGCAGAAAACAGGAGAAAAGAGGAGAAAAGAGGAGAAAGAGGAGAAAAGAGGAGAAAACAGGAGAAACAGGAGAAAACAGGAGAAAGGAGGAGAAAACTGGAGAAAAGGGGGGAAACAGGAGAAAAGAGGAGAAAACAGGATAAAAGTGGAGAAAAGAGGAGAAAACAGGAGAAAACAGGAGAAAAGTGGAGTAAACAGGAGAAAACAGGAGAAAGAGGAGAAAAGTGGTGAAAGAGGAGAAAACAGGATAAAAGTGGAGAAAAGAGGAGAAAGAGGAGAAAAGAGGTGAAAGAGGAGAAAACAGGACAAAAGTGGAGAAAAGAGGAGAAAAGAGGAGAAAACAGGAGAAAAGTGGAGAAAAGATGAGAAAACAGGAGAAAAGCGGAGAAAAGACGGCAAAAGAGTAGAAAAGAGGTGAAAAGAGGAGAAAAGAGAAGAAAACAGGAGAAAAGCGCAGAAAACAGGAGAAAAGAGGAGAAAAGAGGAGAAAACTCAAGAAAAGAGGAGAAAAGAAGAGAAAACAGGAGAAAACATGAGAAACGAGGAAAAAAGAGGATAAAAGAGGAGAAAACAGGAGAAAACATGAGAAACGAGGAGAAAAGAGGAGAAAGAGGAGAAAACAGGAGAAAAGAGTAGAAAGAGGATAAAATAGGAGAAAGGAGAAAGGAAGAGAAAAGAAGAGAAAAGAGTAGATAACAGAAGAAAAGAGGAGAAAACAGGAGAAAAGAGGAGAATAGAGGAGAAAGAGGAGAAAAGAGGATAAAAGAGTAGAAAACAGGAGAAACGTGGAGAAAAGAGGAGATAAGTGCAGAAAACAGGAGAAAAGAGGCGAAACAGGAGAAAAGAGGAGTTAACAGTTGGAAAGAGGAGAAAGAGGAGAAAAGACGAGTAAAGAGGAGAAAAGAGTACAAAGAGGATAAAATAGGAGAAAGGAAGAGAAAAGAGGAGAAAAGAGTAGATAACAGAAGATAAGAGGAGAAAACAGGAGAAAAGAGGAGAAAAGAGAAGAAACAGGAGAAAACACGAGAAAGGAGGAGAAAACTGGAGAAAAGGGGGGAAACAGGAGAAAAGAGGAGAAAACAGGATAAAAGTGGAGAAAAGAGGACAAAAGAGGAGAAAAAAGGAGAAAAGTGGAGTAAACAGGAGAAGAGGAGAAAGAGGAGAAAAGAGGTGAAAGAGGAGAAAAGAGGCGAGAAGAGGAGAAAAGAAGAGAAAAGAAGAGAAAAGAGTAGAATACAGGAGAAAAGAGGAGAAAACAAGAAATAACAGAAGTAAACAGGAGAAAAGAGGAGAAAGAGGAGAAAAGAGGAGAATACAAGAGAAAAGAGGAGAAAACAAGAACTAACAGGAGTAAACAGGAGAACAGAGGAGAAAGAGGAGAAAAGAGAAGAAAAGAGAATAAAACAGGAGAAAAGAGGAGTTAACAGGAGGAAAGAAGAGAAAGAGGAGAAAAGAGAAGAAAAGAGAAGAAAACAGGAAAAAAGAGGAGAAAACAGGAAAAACAGGAGAAAAGTGGAGAAAAGAGGAGAAAAGAGGAGAAACAGGAGAAAAGACGAGTAAAGAGGAGAAAACAGGATAAAAGAGGATAAAAGAGGAGA
The DNA here is from genome assembly GCF_047496795.1 of Chiloscyllium punctatum. Lineage (NCBI taxonomy): Eukaryota > Metazoa > Chordata > Chondrichthyes > Orectolobiformes > Hemiscylliidae > Chiloscyllium > Chiloscyllium punctatum. The sequence goes on along the minus strand of NW_027311449.1, from coordinate 15,827 downwards.
AAACAGGAGAAAGGAGGTGAAAACTGGAGAAAAGAGGAGAAACAGGAGAAAAGAGGATAAAAGAGGAGAAAACAGGAAAAAAGAGGAGTTAACAGTTGGAAAGAGGAGAAAGAGGAGAAAAGACGAGTAAAGAGGAGAAAAGAGTAGAAAGAGGATAAAATAGGTGAAAGGAGAAAGGAAGAGAAAAGAGGAGAAAACAGGAGAAAAGGGGAGAAAAGAGGAGAAAGAGGAGAAAAGAGTAGAAAACAGGAGAAAAGAGGAGAAAACAGTAGAAAACAGGGGAAAAGAGGAGAAAAGAGGAGAAAGAGGAGAAAAGAGCAGAAAACAGGTGAAAATTGGAGAAAAGTGGAGAAAAGAGGAGAAAACAGTAGAAAACAGGAAAAAAGAGGAGAAAACAGGCAAAACAGGAGAAAAGAGGAGAAAAGAGGAGAAACAGGAGAAAAGAGGATAAAAGAGGAGAAAACAGGAGAAAAGAGGAGAAAACAGTAGAAAACAGGAGAAAAGAGGAGAAAAGAGGAGAAAGAGGAGAAAAGAGGAGAAAACAGGTGGAAATTGGAGAAAAGTGGAGAAAAGATGAGAAAACAGGAGAAAAGCGGAGAAAAGACGGCAAAAGAGTAGAAAAGATGTGAAAAGAGGAGAAAAGAGAAGAAAACAGGAGAAAAGCGCAGAAAACAGGAGAAAAGAGGAGAAAACTCAAGAAAAGAGGAGAAAAGAAGAGAAAACAGGAGAAAACATGAGAAACGAGGAGAAAAGAGGATAAAAGAGGAGAAAACAGGAGAAAACATGAGAAACGAGGAGAAAAGAGGAGAAAGAGGAGAAAAGAGGAGAAAAGAGTAGAAAGAGGATAAAATAGGAGAAAGGAGAAAGGAAGAGATAAGAGGAGAAAAGAGTAGATAACAGAAGAAATGAGGAGAAAACAGGAGAAAAGAGGAGAAAAGAGGAGAAAGAGGAGAAAAGAGGAGAAAAGAGTTGAAAGAGGATAAAATAGGAGAAAGGAGAAAGGAACAGAAAAGAGGAGAAAAGCGTAGATAACAGAAGATAAGAGGAGAAAACAGGAGAAAAGAGGAGAAAAGAGTAGAAAGAGGAGAAAAGAGGAGAAAAGAGGAGAAACAGGAGAAAACAGGAGAAAGGAGGAGAAAACTGGAGAAAAGGGGGGAAACAGGAGAAAAGAGGAGAAAACAGGATAAAAGTGGAGAAAAGAGGAGAAAACAGGAGAAAACAGGAGAAAAGTGGAGTAAACAGGAGAAAACAGGAGAAAGAGGAGAAAAGTGGTGAAAGAGGAGAAAACAGGATAAAAGTGGAGAAAAGAGGAGAAAGAGGAGAAAAGAGGTGAAAGAGGAGAAAACAGGACAAAAGTGGAGAAAAGAGGAGAAAACAGGAGAAAAGTGGAGAAAAGATGAGAAAACAGGAGAAAAGCGGAGAAAAGACGGCAAAAGAGTAGAAAAGAGGTGAAAAGAGGAGAAAAGAGAAGAAAACAGGAGAAAAGCGCAGAAAACAGGAGAAAAGAGGAGAAAAGAGGAGAAAAGAGGAGAAAAGAAGAGAAAACAGGAGAAAACATGAGAAACGAGGAGAAAAGAGGATAAAAGAGGAGAAAACAGGAGAAAACATGAGAAACGAGGAGAAAAGAGGAGAAAGAGGAGAAAAGAGGAGAAAAGAGTAGAAAGAGGATAAAATAGGAGAAAGGAGAAAGGAAGAGATAAGAGGAGAAAAGAGTAGATAACAGAAGAAATGAGGAGAAAACAGGAGAAAAGAGGAGAAAAGAGGAGAAAGAGGAGAAAAGAGGAGAAAAGAGTTGAAAGAGGATAAAATAGGAGAAAGGAGAAAGGAACAGAAAAGAGGAGAAAAGCGTAGATAACAGAAGATAAGAGGAGAAAACAGGAGAAAAGAGGAGAAAAGAGTAGAAAGAGGAGAAAAGAGGAGAAAAGAGGAGAAACAGGAGAAAACAGGAGAAAGGAGGAGAAAACTGGAGAAAAGGGGGGAAACAGGAGAAAAGAGGAGAAAACAGGATAAAAGTGGAGAAAAGAGGAGAAAACAGGAGAAAACAGGAGAAAAGTGGAGTAAACAGGAGAAAACAGGAGAAAGAGGAGAAAAGTGGTGAAAGAGGAGAAAACAGGATAAAAGTGGAGAAAAGAGGAGAAAGAGGAGAAAAGAGGTGAAAGAGGAGAAAACAGGACAAAAGTGGAGAAAAGAGGAGAAAAGAGGAGAAAACAGGAGAAAAGTGGAGAAAAGAGTAGAAAGAGGATAAAATAGGAGAAAGGAGAAAGGAAGAGATAAGAGGAGAAAAGAGTAGATAACAGAAGAAATGAGGAGAAAACAGGAGAAAAGAGGAGAAAAGAGGAGAAAGAGGAGAAAAGAGGAGAAAAGAGTTGAAAGAGGATAAAATAGGAGAAAGGAGAAAGGAACAGAAAAGAGGAGACAAGCGTAGATAACAGAAGATAAGAGGAGAAAACAGGAGAAAAGAGGAGAAAAGAGTAGAAAGAGGAGAAAAGAGGAGAAAAGAGGAGAAACAGGAGAAAACAGGAGAAAGGAGGAGAAAACTGGAGAAAAGGGGGGAAACAGGAGAAAAGAGGAGAAAACAGGATAAAAGTGGAGAAAAGAGGAGAAAACAGGAGAAAACAGGAGAAAAGTGGAGTAAACAGGAGAAAACAGGAGAAAGAGGAGAAAAGTGGTGAAAGAGGAGAAAACAGGATAAAAGTGGAGAAAAGAGGAGAAAGAGGAGAAAAGAGGTGAAAGAGGAGAAAACAGGACAAAAGTGGAGAAAAGAGGAGAAAAGAGGAGAAAACAGGAGAAAAGTGGAGAAAAGATGAGAAAACAGGAGAAAAGCGGAGAAAAGACGGCAAAAGAGTAGAAAAGAGGTGAAAAGAGGAGAAAAGAGAAGAAAACAGGAGAAAAGCGCAGAAAACAGGAGAAAAGAGGAGAAAAGAGGAGAAAGAGGAGAAAAGAGGAGAAAACAGGAGAAACAGGAGAAAACAGGAGAAAGGAGGAGAAAACTGGAGAAAAGGGGGGAAACAGGAGAAAAGAGGAGAAAACAGGATAAAAGTGGAGAAAAGAGGAGAAAACAGGAGAAAACAGGAGAAAAGTGGAGTAAACAGGAGAAAACAGGAGAAAGAGGAGAAAAGTGGTGAAAGAGGAGAAAACAGGATAAAAGTGGAGAAAAGAGGAGAAAGAGGAGAAAAGAGGTGAAAGAGGAGAAAACAGGACAAAAGTGGAGAAAAGAGGAGAAAAGAGGAGAAAACAGGAGAAAAGTGGAGAAAAGATGAGAAAACAGGAGAAAAGCGGAGAAAAGACGGCAAAAGAGTAGAAAAGAGGTGAAAAGAGGAGAAAAGAGAAGAAAACAGGAGAAAAGCGCAGAAAACAGGAGAAAAGAGGAGAAAAGAGGATAAAAGAGGAGAAAACAGGAGAAAACATGAGAAACGAGGAGAAAAGAGGAGAAAGAGGAGAAAAGAGGAGAAAAGAGTAGAAAGAGGATAAAATAGGAGAAAGGAGAAAGGAAGAGATAAGAGGAGAAAAGAGTAGATAACAGAAGAAATGAGGAGAAAACAGGAGAAAAGAGGAGAAAAGAGGAGAAAGAGGAGAAAAGAGGAGAAAAGAGTTGAAAGAGGATAAAATAGGAGAAAGGAGAAAGGAACAGAAAAGAGGAGAAAAGCGTAGATAACAGAAGATAAGAGGAGAAAACAGGAGAAAAGAGGAGAAAAGAGTAGAAAGAGGAGAAAAGAGGAGAAAAGAGGAGAAACAGGAGAAAACAGGAGAAAGGAGGAGAAAACTGGAGAAAAGGGGGGAAACAGGAGAAAAGAGGAGAAAACAGGATAAAAGTGGAGAAAAGAGGAGAAAACAGGAGAAAACAGGAGAAAAGTGGAGTAAACAGGAGAAAACAGGAGAAAGAGGAGAAAAGTGGTGAAAGAGGAGAAAACAGGATAAAAGTGGAGAAAAGAGGAGAAAGAGGAGAAAAGAGGTGAAAGAGGAGAAAACAGGACAAAAGTGGAGAAAAGAGGAGAAAAGAGGAGAAAACAGGAGAAAAGTGGAGAAAAGAGTAGAAAGAGGATAAAATAGGAGAAAGGAGAAAGGAAGAGATAAGAGGAGAAAAGAGTAGATAACAGAAGAAATGAGGAGAAAACAGGAGAAAAGAGGAGAAAAGAGGAGAAAGAGGAGAAAAGAGGAGAAAAGAGTTGAAAGAGGATAAAATAGGAGAAAGGAGAAAGGAACAGAAAAGAGGAGACAAGCGTAGATAACAGAAGATAAGAGGAGAAAACAGGAGAAAAGAGGAGAAAAGAGTAGAAAGAGGAGAAAAGAGGAGAAAAGAGGAGAAACAGGAGAAAACAGGAGAAAGGAGGAGAAAACTGGAGAAAAGGGGGGAAACAGGAGAAAAGAGGAGAAAACAGGATAAAAGTGGAGAAAAGAGGAGAAAACAGGAGAAAACAGGAGAAAAGTGGAGTAAACAGGAGAAAACAGGAGAAAGAGGAGAAAAGTGGTGAAAGAGGAGAAAACAGGATAAAAGTGGAGAAAAGAGGAGAAAGAGGAGAAAAGAGGTGAAAGAGGAGAAAACAGGACAAAAGTGGAGAAAAGAGGAGAAAAGAGGAGAAAACAGGAGAAAAGTGGAGAAAAGATGAGAAAACAGGAGAAAAGCGGAGAAAAGACGGCAAAAGAGTAGAAAAGAGGTGAAAAGAGGAGAAAAGAGAAGAAAACAGGAGAAAAGCGCAGAAAAACAGGAGAAAAGAGGAGAAAAGAGGAGAAAGAGGAGAAAAGAGGAGAAAACAGGAGAAACAGGAGAAAACAGGAGAAAGGAGGAGAAAACTGGAGAAAAGGGGGGAAACAGGAGAAAAGAGGAGAAAACAGGATAAAAGTGGAGAAAAGAGGAGAAAACAGGAGAAAACAGGAGAAAAGTGGAGTAAACAGGAGAAAACAGGAGAAAGAGGAGAAAAGTGGTGAAAGAGGAGAAAACAGGATAAAAGTGGAGAAAAGAGGAGAAAGAGGAGAAAAGAGGTGAAAGAGGAGAAAACAGGACAAAAGTGGAGAAAAGAGGAGAAAAGAGGAGAAAACAGGAGAAAAGTGGAGAAAAGATGAGAAAACAGGAGAAAAGCGGAGAAAAGACGGCAAAAGAGTAGAAAAGAGGTGAAAAGAGGAGAAAAGAGAAGAAAACAGGAGAAAAGCGCAGAAAACAGGAGAAAAGAGGAGAAAAGAGGAGAAAACTCAAGAAAAGAGGAGAAAAGAAGAGAAAACAGGAGAAAACATGAGAAACGAGGAAAAAAGAGGATAAAAGAGGAGAAAACAGGAGAAAACATGAGAAACGAGGAGAAAAGAGGAGAAAGAGGAGAAAACAGGAGAAAAGAGTAGAAAGAGGATAAAATAGGAGAAAGGAGAAAGGAAGAGAAAAGAAGAGAAAAGAGTAGATAACAGAAGAAAAGAGGAGAAAACAGGAGAAAAGAGGAGAATAGAGGAGAAAGAGGAGAAAAGAGGATAAAAGAGTAGAAAACAGGAGAAACGTGGAGAAAAGAGGAGATAAGTGCAGAAAACAGGAGAAAAGAGGCGAAACAGGAGAAAAGAGGAGTTAACAGTTGGAAAGAGGAGAAAGAGGAGAAAAGACGAGTAAAGAGGAGAAAAGAGTACAAAGAGGATAAAATAGGAGAAAGGAAGAGAAAAGAGGAGAAAAGAGTAGATAACAGAAGATAAGAGGAGAAAACAGGAGAAAAGAGGAGAAAAGAGAAGAAACAGGAGAAAACACGAGAAAGGAGGAGAAAACTGGAGAAAAGGGGGGAAACAGGAGAAAAGAGGAGAAAACAGGATAAAAGTGGAGAAAAGAGGACAAAAGAGGAGAAAAAAGGAGAAAAGTGGAGTAAACAGGAGAAGAGGAGAAAGAGGAGAAAAGAGGTGAAAGAGGAGAAAAGAGGCGAGAAGAGGAGAAAAGAAGAGAAAAGAAGAGAAAAGAGTAGAATACAGGAGAAAAGAGGAGAAAACAAGAAATAACAGAAGTAAACAGGAGAAAAGAGGAGAAAGAGGAGAAAAGAGGAGAATACAAGAGAAAAGAGGAGAAAACAAGAACTAACAGGAGTAAACAGGAGAACAGAGGAGAAAGAGGAGAAAAGAGAAGAAAAGAGAATAAAAGAGGAGAAAAGAGGAGTTAACAGGAGGAAAGAAGAGAAAGAGGAGAAAAGAGAAGAAAAGAGAAGAAAACAGGAAAAAAGAGGAGAAAACAGGAAAAACAGGAGAAAAGTGGAGAAAAGAGGAGAAAAGAGGAGAAACAGGAGAAAAGACGAGTAAAGAGGAGAAAACAGGATAAAAGAGGATAAAAGAGGAGAAAACAGGAGAAAGGAGGTGAAAACTGGAGAAAAGAGGAGAAACAGGAGAAAAGAGGATAAAAGAGGAGAAAACAGGAAAAAAGAGGAGTTAACAGTTGGAAAGAGGAGAAAGAGGAGAAAAGACGAGTAAAGAGGAGAAAAGAGTAGAAAGAGGATAAAATAGGTGAAAGGAGAAAGGAAGAGAAAAGAGGAGAAAACAGGAGAAAAGGGGAGAAAAGAGGAGAAAGAGGAGAAAAGAGTAGAAAACAGGAGAAAAGAGGAGAAAACAGTGGAAAACAGGGGAAAAGAGGAGAAAAGAGGAGAAAGAGGAGAAAAGAGCAGAAAACAGGTGAAAATTGGAGAAAAGTGGAGAAAAGAGGAGAAAACAGTAGAAAACAGGAAAAAAGAGGAGAAAACAGGCAAAACAGGAGAAAAGAGGAGAAAAGAGGAGAAACAGGAGAAAAGAGGATAAAAGAGGAGAAAACAGGAGAAAAGAGGAGAAAACAGTAGAAAACAGGAGAAAAGAGGAGAAAAGAGGAGAAAGAGGAGAAAAGAGGAGAAAACAGGTGGAAATTGGAGAAAAGTGGAGAAAAGATGAGAAAACAGGAGAAAAGCGGAGAAAAGACGGCAAAAGAGTAGAAAAGATGTGAAAAGAGGAGAAAAGAGAAGAAAACAGGAGAAAAGCGCAGAAAACAGGAGAAAAGAGGAGAAAACTCAAGAAAAGAGGAGAAAAGAAGAGAAAACAGGAGAAAACATGAGAAACGAGGAGAAAAGAGGATAAAAGAGGAGAAAACAGGAGAAAACATGAGAAACGAGGAGAAAAGAGGAGAAAGAGGAGAAAAGAGGAGAAAAGAGTAGAAAGAGGATAAAATAGGAGAAAGGAGAAAGGAAGAGATAAGAGGAGAAAAGAGTAGATAACAGAAGAAATGAGGAGAAAACAGGAGAAAAGAGGAGAAAAGAGGAGAAAGAGGAGAAAAGAGGAGAAAAGAGTTGAAAGAGGATAAAATAGGAGAAAGGAGAAAGGAACAGAAAAGAGGAGAAAAGCGTAGATAACAGAAGATAAGAGGAGAAAACAGGAGAAAAGAGGAGAAAAGAGTAGAAAGAGGAGAAAAGAGGAGAAAAGAGGAGAAACAGGAGAAAACAGGAGAAAGGAGGAGAAAACTGGAGAAAAGGGGGGAAACAGGAGAAAAGAGGAGAAAACAGGATAAAAGTGGAGAAAAGAGGAGAAAACAGGAGAAAACAGGAGAAAAGTGGAGTAAACAGGAGAAAACAGGAGAAAGAGGAGAAAAGTGGTGAAAGAGGAGAAAACAGGATAAAAGTGGAGAAAAGAGGAGAAAGAGGAGAAAAGAGGTGAAAGAGGAGAAAACAGGACAAAAGTGGAGAAAAGAGGAGAAAACAGGAGAAAAGTGGAGAAAAGATGAGAAAACAGGAGAAAAGCGGAGAAAAGACGGCAAAAGAGTAGAAAAGAGGTGAAAAGAGGAGAAAAGAGAAGAAAACAGGAGAAAAGCGCAGAAAACAGGAGAAAAGAGGAGAAAAGAGGAGAAAACTCAAGAAAAGAGGAGAAAAGAAGAGAAAACAGGAGAAAACATGAGAAACGAGGAAAAAAGAGGATAAAAGAGGAGAAAACAGGAGAAAACATGAGAAACGAGGAGAAAAGAGGAGAAAGAGGAGAAAACAGGAGAAAAGAGTAGAAAGAGGATAAAATAGGAGAAAGGAGAAAGGAAGAGAAAAGAAGAGAAAAGAGTAGATAACAGAAGAAAAGAGGAGAAAACAGGAGAAAAGAGGAGAATAGAGGAGAAAGAGGAGAAAAGAGGATAAAAGAGTAGAAAACAGGAGAAACGTGGAGAAAAGAGGAGATAAGTGCAGAAAACAGGAGAAAAGAGGCGAAACAGGAGAAAAGAGGAGTTAACAGTTGGAAAGAGGAGAAAGAGGAGAAAAGACGAGTAAAGAGGAGAAAAGAGTACAAAGAGGATAAAATAGGAGAAAGGAAGAGAAAAGAGGAGAAAAGAGTAGATAACAGAAGATAAGAGGAGAAAACAGGAGAAAAGAGGAGAAAAGAGGAGAAACAGGAGAAAACACGAGAAAGGAGGAGAAAACTGGAGAAAAGGGGGGAAACAGGAGAAAAGAGGAGAAAACAGGATAAAAGTGGAGAAAAGAGGACAAAAGAGGAGAAAAAAGGAGAAAAGTGGAGTAAACAGGAGAAGAGGAGAAAGAGGAGAAAAGAGGTGAAAGAGGAGAAAAGAGGCGAGAAGAGGAGAAAAGAAGAGAAAAGAAGAGAAAAGAGTAGAATACAGGAGAAAAGAGGAGAAAACAAGAAATAACAGGAGTAAACAGGAGAAAAGAGGAGAAAGAGGAGAAAAGAGGAGAATACAAGAGAAAAGAGGAGAAAACAAGAACTAACAGGAGTAAACAGGAGAACAGAGGAGAAAGAGGAGAAAGAGAAGAAAAGAGAATAAAAGAGGAGAAAAGAGGAGTTAACAGGAGGAAAGAAGAGAAAGAGGGAGAAAAGAGAAGAAAAGAGAAGAAAACAGGAAAAAAGAGGAGAAAACAGGAAAAACAGGAGAAAAGTGGAGAAAAGAGGAGAAAAGAGGAGAAACAGGAGAAAAGAGGATAAAAGTGAAGAAAACAGGATAAAAGAGGATAAAAGAGGAGAAAACAGGAGAAAGGAGGTGAAAACTGGAGAAAAGAGGAGAAACAGGAGAAAAGAGGATAAAAGAGGAGAAAACAGGAAAAAAGAGGAGTTAACAGTTGGAAAGAGGAGAAAGAGGAGAAAAGACGAGTAAAGAGGAGAAAAGAGTAGAAAGAGGATAAAATAGGTGAAAGGAGAAAGGAAGAGAAAAGAGGAGAAAACAGGAGAAAAGGGGAGAAAAGAGGAGAAAGAGGAGAAAAGAGTAGAAAACAGGAGAAAAGAGGAGAAAACAGTAGAAAACAGGGGAAAAGAGGAGAAAAGAGGAGAAAGAGGAGAAAAGAGCAGAAAACAGGTGAAAATTGGAGAAAAGTGGAGAAAAGAGGAGAAAACAGTAGAAAACAGGAAAAAAGAGGAGAAAACAGGCAAAACAGGAGAAAAGAGGAGAAAAGAGGAGAGAACAGGAGAAAAGAGGATAAAAGAGGAGAAAACAGGAGAAAAGAGGAGAAAACAGTAGAAAACAGGAGAAAAGAGGAGAAAAGAGGAGAAAGAGGAGAAAAGAGCAGAAAACAGGTGAAAATTGGAGAAAAGTGGAGAAAAGATGAGAAAACAGGAGAAAAGCGGAGAAAAGACGGCAAAAGAGTAGAAAAGAGGTGAAAAGAGGAGAAAAGAGAAAAAAACAGGAGAAAAGCACAGAAAAGAGGAGAAAAGAGGAGAAAAGAGGATAAAAGAGGAGAAACAGGAGAAAAGAGGATAAAAGAGGAGAAAACAGGAGAAAATTGGAGAAAAGTGGAGAAAAGATGAGAAAACAGGAGAAAAGTGGAGTAAAGTCGGCAAAAGAGTAAAAAAGAGGTGAGAAGAGAAGGAAAGAGAAGAAAACAGGATAAAAGAGGATAAAAGAGGAGAAAACAGGAGAAAAGAGCAGGAACCAGGAGAAAAGAGGAGAAAACAGGAGAAATGCAGAGTAAACAGGAGAAAAGAGGAGAAAGAGGAGAAAAGAGGAGAAAGAGGAGAAAAGAGGAGAATACAGGAGAAAAGAGGAGAAAACAAGAAATAACAGGAGCAAACAGGAGAAAAGTGGAGAAAGAGGAGAAAAAAGAAGAAAAGAGAAGAAAACAGGAGAAAACAGGAGTTAACAGGAAAAGCAGGAGAAAAGAGGAGAAAACAAGAGAAAAGAGCAGAAAACGGGAAAAGAGGAGAAAAGTGCAGAAAACTGGAGAAAACAGGAGAAAAGAGGGGAAAACAGCAGAAAAGTGGACAAAAGAGGAGAAAACTCAAGAAAAGAGGAGAAAACACGAGAGAACAGTAGAAAAGAGTTAAAAACAGGAGAAAACAGGAGAAAGGAGGTGAAAACTGGAGAAAAGAGGAGAAACAGGAGAAAAGAGGATAAAAGAGGAGAAAACAGGAAAAAAGAGGAGTTAACAGTTGGAAAGAGGAGAAAGAGGAGAAAAGACGAGTAAAGAGGAGAAAAGAGTAGAAAGAGGATAAAATAGGTGAAAGGAGAAAGGAAGAGAAAAGAGGAGAAAACAGGAGAAAAGGGGAGAAAAGAGGAGAAAGAGGAGAAAAGAGTAGAAAACAGGAGAAAAGAGGAGAAAACAGTAGAAAACAGGGGAAAAGAGGAGAAAAGAGGAGAAAGAGGAGAAAAGAGCAGAAAACAGGTGAAAATTGGAGAAAAGTGGAGAAAAGATGAGAAAACAGGAGAAAAGCGGAGAAAAGACGGCAAAAGAGTAGAAAAGAGGTGAAAAGAGGAGAAAAGAGAAGAAAACAGGAGAAAAGCGCAGAAAACAGGAGAAAAGAGGAGAAAAGAGGAGAAAACTCAAGAAAAGAGGAGAAAAGAAGAGAAAACAGGAGAAAACATGAGAAACGAGGAGAAAAGAGGATAAAAGAGGAGAAAACAGGAGAAAACATGAGAAACGAGGAGAAAAGAGGAGAAAGAGGAGAAAACAGGGAGAAAAGAGTAGAAAGAGGATAAAATAGGAGAAAGGAGAAAGGAAGAGAAAAGAGGAGAAAAGAGTAGATAACAGAAGAAAAGAGGAGAAAGAGGAGAAAAGAGGATAAAAGAGTAGAAAACAGGAGAAACGTGGAGAAAAGAGGAGAAAGAGGAGAAAACAGGAGAAAAGAGTAGAAAGAGGATAAAATAGGATAAAGGAGAAAGGAAGAGAAAAGAGGAGAAAAGAGTAGATAACAGAAGAAAAGAGGAGAAAACAGGAGAAAAGAGGAGAAAAGAGGAGAAAGAAGAGAAAAGAGGATAAAAGAGTAGAAAACAGGAGAAACGTGGGGAAAAGAGGAGATAAGTGCAGAAAACAGGAGAAAAGAGGAGAAACAGGAGAAAAGAGGAGTTAACAGTTGGAAAGAGGAGAAAGAGGAGAAAAGACGAGGAAAGAGGAGAAAAGAGTACAAAGAGGATAAAATAGGAGAAAGGAGAAAGGAAGAGAAAAGAGGAGAAAAGTGTAGATAAAGAGAAGATAAGAGGAGAAAACAGGAGAAAAGAGGAGAAAAGAGGAGAAAAGAGGAGAAACAGGAGAAAACAGGAGAAAGGAGGAGAAAACTGGAGAAAAGGGGGGAAACAGGAGAAAAGGGGAGAAAAGAGGAGAAAGAGGAGAAAAGAGTAGAAATCAGGTGAAAAGAGGAGAAAACAGTAGAAAACAGGAGAAAAGAGGAGAAAAGAGGAGAAAGAGGAGAAAAGAGCAGAAAACAGGTGAAAATTGGAGAAAAGTGGAGAAAAGATGAGAAAACAGGAGAAAAGCGGAGAAAAGACGGCAAAAGAGTAGAAAAGAGGTGAAAAGAGGAGAAAAGAGAAGAAAACTGGAGAAAAGCGCAGAAAACAGGAGAAAAGAGGAGAAAAGAGGAGAAAACTCAAGAAAAGAGGAGAAAAGAAGAGAAAAGAGGAGAAAACATGAGAAACGAGGAGAAAAGAGGATAAAAGAGGAGAAAACAGGAGAAAACATGAGAAACGAGGAGAAAAGAGGAGAAAGAGGAGAAAAGAGGAGAAAAGAGTAGAAAGAGGATAAAATAGGATAAAGGAGAAAGGAAGAGAAAAGAGGAGAAAAGAGTAGATAACAGAAGAAAAGAGGAGAAAACAGGAGAAAAGAGGAGAAAAGAGGATTAAGAGGAGAAAAGAGCAGAAAACAGGTGAAAATTGGAGAAACAGGAGAAAAGAGGATAAAAGAGGAGAAAACAGGAGAAAAGAGGAGAAAACAGGAGAAAACAGGAGAAAAGAGGAGAAAAGAGGAGAAACAGGAGAAAAGAGGAGAAAACAGGTGGAAATTGGAGAAAAGTGGAGAAAAGATGAGAAAACAGGAGAAAAGCGCAGAAAACAGGAGAAAAGAGGAGAAAACTCAAGAGAAGAGGAGAAAAGAAGAGAAAAGAGGAGAAAACATGAGAAACGAGGAGAAAAGAGGATAAAAGAGGAGAAAACAGGAGAAAACATGAGAAACGAGGAGAAAAGAGGAGAAAGAGGAGGAAAAGAGGAGAAAAGAGTAGATAACAGAAGAAATGAGGAGAAAACAGGAGAAAAGAGGAGAAAAGAGGAGAAAGAGGAGAAAAGAGGAGAAAAGAGTTGAAAGAGGATAAAATAGGAGAAAGGAGAAAGGAAGAGAAAAGAGGAGAAAAGAGTAGATAACAGAAGATAAGAGGAGAAAACAGGAGAAAAGAGGAGAAAAGAGGAGAAAGAGGAGAAAAGAGGAGAAAAGAGGAGAAACAGGAGAAAACAGGAGAAAGGAGGAGAAAACTGGAGAAAAGGGGGGAAACAGGAGAAAAGAGGAGAAAACAGGATAAAAGTGGAGAAAAGAGAAGAAAACAGGAGAAAAGCGCAGAAAACAGGAGAAAAGAGGAGAAAAGAGGAGAAAACTCAAGAAAAGAGGAGAAAAGAAGAGAAAACAGGAGAAAACATGAGAAACGAGGAGAAAAGAGGATAAAAGAGGAGAAAACAGGAGAAAACATGAGAAACGAGGAGAAAAGAGGAGAAAGAGGAGAAAAGAGGAGAAGAGAGTAGATAACAGAAGAAATGAGGAGAAAACAGGAGAAAAGAGGAGAAAAGAGGAGAAAGAGGAGAAAAGAGGAGAAAAGAGTTGAAAGAGGATAAAATAGGAGAAAGGAGAAAGGAAGAGAAAAGAGGAGAAAAGAGTAGATAACAGAAGATAAGAGGAGAAAACAGGAGAAAAGAGGAGAAAAGAGGAGAAAGAGGAGAAAAGAGGAGAAAAGAGGAGAAACAGGAGAAAACAGGAGAAAGGAGGAGAAAACTGGAGAAAAGGGGGGAAACAGGAGAAAACAGGATAAAAGTGGAGAAAAGAGAAGAAAACAGGAGAAAAGTGCAGAAAACAGGAGAAAAGAGGAGAAAACTCAAGAAAAGAGGAGAAAAGAAGAGAAAACAGGAGAAAACATGAGAAACGAGGAGAAAAGAGGATAAAAGAGGAGAAAACAGGAGAAAACATGAGAAACGAGGAGAAAAGAGGAGAAAGAGGAGAAAAGAGGAGAAAAGAGTAGATAACAGAAGAAATGAGGAGAAAACAGGAGAAAAGAGGAGAAAAGAGGAGAAAGAGGAGAAAAGAGGAGAAAAGAGTTGAAAGAGGATAAAATAGGAGAAAGGAGAAAGGAAGAGAAAAGAGGAGAAAAGAGTAGATAACAGAAGATAAGAGGAGAAAACAGGAGAAAAGAGGAGAAAAGAGGAGAAAGAGGAGAAAAGAGGAGAAACAGGAGAAAACAGGAGAAAGGAGGAGAAAACTGGAGAAAAGCGGGGAAACAGGAGAAAAGAGGAGAAAACAGGAGAAAAGAGGAGAAAGAGGAGAAAAGAGAAGAAAAGAGAATAAAACAGGAGAAAAGAGGAGTTAACAGGAGGAAAGAGGAGAAAGAGGAGAAAAGAGAAGAAAAGAGAAGAAAACAGGAAAAAAGAGGAGAAAACAGGAAAAACAGGAGAAAAGTGGAGAAAAGAGGAGAAAAGAGGAGAAACAGGAGAAAAGAGGATAAAAGAGGAGAAAACAGGAGAAAAGAGGAGAAAACAGTAGAAAACAGGAGAAAAGAGGAGAAAAGAGGAGAAAGAGGAGAAAAGAGCAGAAAACAGGTGAAAATTGGAGAAAAGTGGAGAAAAGATGAGAAAACAGGAGAAAAGCGGAGAAAAGACGGCAAAAGAGTAGAAAAGAGGTGAAAAGAGGAGAAAAGAGAAGAAAACTGGAGAAAAGCGCAGAAAACAGGAGAAAAGAGGAGAAAAGAGGAGAAAACTCAAGAAAAGAGGAGAAAAGAAGAGAAAAGAGGAGAAAACATGAGAAACGAGGAGAAAAGAGGATAAAAGAGGAGAAAACAGGAGAAAACATGAGAAACGAGGAGAAAAGAGGAGAAAGAGGAGAAAAGAGGAGAAAAGAGTAGAAAGAGGATAAAATAGGATAAAGGAGAAAGGAAGAGAAAAGAGGAGAAAAGAGTAGATAACAGAAGAAAAGAGGAGAAAACAGGAGAAAAGAGGATAAAAGAGGAGAAAACAGGAAAAAAGACGAGTTAACAGTTGGAAAGAGGAGAAAGAGGAGAAAAGACGAGTAAAGAGGAGAAAAGAGTAGAAAGAGGATAAAATAGGTGAAAGGAGAAAGGAAGAGAAAAGAGGAGAAAACAGGAGAAAAGGGGAGAAAAGAGGAGAAAGAGGAGAAAAGAGTAGAAAACAGGAGAAAAGAGGAGAAAACAGTAGAAAACAGGAGAAAAGAGGAGAAAAGAGGAGAAAGAGGAGAAAAGAGCAGAAAACAGGTGAAAATTGGAGAAAAGTGGAGAAAAGATGAGAAAACAGGAGAAAAGCGGAGAAAAGACGGCAAAAGAGTAGAAAAGAGGTGAAAAGAGGAGAAAAGAGAAGAAAACTGGAGAAAAGCGCAGAAAACAGGAGAAAAGAGGAGAAAAGAGGAGAAAACTCAAGAAAAGAGGAGAAAAGAAGAGAAAAGAGGAGAAAACATGAGAAACGAGGAGAAAAGAGGATAAAAGAGGAGAAAACAGGAGAAAACATGAGAAACGAGGAGAAAAGAGGAGAAAGAGGAGAAAAGAGGAGAAAAGAGTAGAAAGAGGATAAAATAGGATAAAGGAGAAAGGAAGAGAAAAGAGGAGAAAAGAGTAGATAACAGAAGAAAAGAGGAGAAAACAGGAGAAAAGAGGAGAAAAGAGGAGAAAGAAGAGAAAAGCGGATAAAAGAGTAGAAAACAGGAGAAACGTGGAGAAAAGAGGAGATAAGTGCAGAAAACAGGAGAAAAGAGGAGAAACAGGAGAAAAGAGGAGTTAACAGTTGGAAAGAGGAGAAAGAGGAGAAAAGACGAGGAAAGAGGAGAAAAGAGTACAAAGAGGATAAAATAGGAGAAAGGAGAAAGGAAGAGAAAAGAGGAGAAAAGTGTAGATAACAGAAGATAAGAGGAGAAAACAGGAGAAAAGAGGAGAAAAGAGGAGAAACAGGAGAAAACAGGAGAAAGGAGGAGAAAACTGGAGAAAAGGGGGGAAACAGGAGAAAAGGGGAGAAAAGAGGAGAAAGAGGAGAAAAGAGTAGAAATCAGGTGAAAAGAGGAGAAAACAGTAGAAAACAGGAGAAAAGAGGAGAAAAGAGGAGAAAGAGGAGAAAAGAGCAGAAAACAGGTGAAAATTGGAGAAAAGTGGAGAAAAGATGAGAAAACAGGAGAAAAGCGGAGAAAAGACGGCAAAAGAGTAGAAAAGAGGTGAAAAGAGGAGAAAAGAGAAGAAAACTGGAGAAAAGCGCAGAAAACAGGAGAAAAGAGGAGAAAAGAGGAGAAAACTCAAGAAAAGAGGAGAAAAGAAGAGAAAAGAGGAGAAAACATGAGAAACGAGGAGAAAAGAGGATAAAAGAGGAGAAAACAGGAGAAAACATGAGAAACGAGGAGAAAAGAGGAGAAAGAGGAGAAAAGAGGAGAAAAGAGTAGAAAGAGGATAAAATAGGATAAAGGAGAAAGGAAGAG
>NW_027311448.1:0-27599 GCF_047496795.1 Chiloscyllium punctatum | reverse complement strand
AAAAGCACAGAAACAGGCCAGTTGGCCCATTGTGTCCAAGCTTTCTGACCATGTGCCATTCTCTTACATTGTTTATCATCAATTAATCATCTAGTGCCCTTGATTGACTCTGCCAAAACCACTGTTCCATGCAATGTCTTCCAGATCTAATTACTCGCTGAGTGAAGTTTCTTTCTCACATCCATTTCCTTCTCTTGCAATGTATTTGCAATCGACCCTCTTATTCTCAATGCTTCTACTACTGGGAGGGATTTGGTTGAACCCAGTTGTCTGGGTCAATGGTTTGCAGAGCAGTGTGATGTCAACAGTGGGTTTAATACCCATTGCCAGTTTCAGGTTCCCATGAAGGGCTTTCCTTCTCAACCTCTTCCCTTGCCTGAGGTTTGCTGACCCTCAGATTAAATCATCACCACTTGATTCTCTCTTGAATGAGGAAGCAGCCCCTTATGGTCTGGTAAGACTATGGCACCATGACATACTAGTCAGCATGGTGTCACATTATCTACTCTGGGTAGGCTGAGCATGATTTTGAAAACTTCTTTCAAATCTTCCGCCAGCCTTCTCCAATCTAACTTTCTGACTGAAATTTCTTACTGCTGGAGCCATTCATGTGAAGGTGGTTTCTCCAAACCCCCCAGTTTCTGCTCCTTCTCTTCAGCTGAAAGTAAATTAACCCCAGAACAGTCTCATGGTCCATTC
This sequence comes from Chiloscyllium punctatum, assembly GCF_047496795.1. NCBI lineage: Eukaryota > Metazoa > Chordata > Chondrichthyes > Orectolobiformes > Hemiscylliidae > Chiloscyllium > Chiloscyllium punctatum. The sequence continues at coordinate 26,900 of NW_027311448.1, read as the reverse complement.
TGGTGCCTGGGTCTCTTCACTCTGATAAACTAACTCCAGTTAAACACCAAGAAGAATGAAGCCGCTGTTACCAGTCCCTGCTCCAATTTTCATTCCTGATCTACTGCCTCGATCCCTCTCTCCTGTAACTCATTGTGATTCACAACTTGGTGCTGCATTTGATTCTGAGAGGAGTTGCTGATCTCAGACCAAAGAGAAAAGAACGTAGAAAAATACAGCACAGGAACAGGCCCTTCAGCCCTCCAAGCCTGCACCGATCTAGATCTTCTACCTAAACTTGTCACCTATTTTTTAAGGATCTGTATCCTCCTGCCCATTCATGTATCTGTCTGGATACATCTTAAATGATGCTATCGTGCCTGACTCTACCAGCTCTGCTGGCAATTTGGTTCCAGGAACCCACCACCTTCTGTGTAAAGAACTTTCCACTGGTATTTCCCTTAAATGTTTCCACTCTTACCTTGAACTTGTGACCTCTATTAATTGAAACCCCCACTCTGGGAAAAAGCTTCTTGCTATCTACCATGTCCATACCTCTCATGATTTTGTAGATCTCAATCAGGTGCCCCCTCAACATTCATCTTTCCAATGGAAATAATCCTAATCTACTCAACCTGTCTTCACAGCTAGCGTCCTCCATACTAGGCAGCATCCCAGTCAATCTCCTCTGTACCCTCTCCAAAGCATCCACATCCTTTCAGTAATGTGGCAAACAGAACTGTATGCTGTACTCTAAATGTGGCCAAACCAAAGTCTAATACAACTCTAACACGACCTGCCAACTCTTGTACTCAATACCCTGTCTGATGAAGGAAAGCATGCCGTGTGCCTTCTCGACCACTCTACTGATCTACGTTGCCACCTTCAGGATACAATGGACCTGAACACCCAGATCTCTCTGTACATCAATTTTCCCCTGGACTTTTCCATTTATCGCTCTTGAACTGTATCTTCCAAAATGCATCACCTCACATTTTCCCAGATTGAACTCCATCTGCCATTTTTCTGCTCAACTCTCCAATCTATCTACATTCTGCTGCAATCTCTGACCGTCCCCTTCAGTATTTGCTACTCCACCAATCTTAGTGTCATCTGCAAACTTGCTAATCAGACCATCTACACTTTCTTCCAGATCATTTATGTAAATCATTAACAGCAGTGGTCCCAGCACAGAGCCTTGTGGAACACCACTGGTCACAGTTCTCCATTTTGAGAAACACGTTTCCACTACTACTCTTTGTCTCCTGTTGCCCAGCCAGTTCTCTATTCATCAGGCTAGTATACCCTGGACCCCATGTGACTTCACTTTCTCCATCAGCCTACCGTGGGTAGCCTTATCAAATACCTTACTGAAGTCAATGTCTTTGACATCTGCAGCCACTTAAATCAAATTTGTCACTTTCTCAATGAACTCTATTATACTGGTAAGACATGACCTTCTTTGCACAAAACCATGTTGCCTATCATTCATCAACCCATTTTCTTTCAAATGCATCCTATCCCTCAGTACCTTCTCCAGCAGCTTACTTATCACTGACGTCAGGCTCACCAGTCAATAATTATCTGGATTATTCTTGCTACCCTTCTTAAAAAAGGGGACAACATTAGCAATTATCCAGTCCTCCAGTACCTAACACATGTTCAAGGATGCTGCATAGATATCTGTTAATGCTCAGCTATTTCCTCTTTCACTTCTCTCAGTGACCTGGGATAGACCCCATCCAGACCTGGGGACTTGTCCGCCTTAATGCCTTTTAGAATACCCAACATTTCCTCTCTCCTTATGCTGACTTGACCTAGAGTAATCAAACATCTATGTCAAACCTAAACATCCATCATGTCCCTCTCCTCGGTGAATACTGATGCAAAGTACTCATTAAGAATCTTACTCATTTTCTCTCACTCCACACATATCTTTCCTGCTTTGCCCTTGAGTAGGCCAACCCTTTCTCTTGTTACTCTCTTGATTGTTATATATGAATAAAATGCTTTGGGATTTTCCTTAACCTTGTTTGCTAAAGCTATTTCATGAGTTCTTTTAGCCCTCTTAATTCCGTGTTTCAGATTGCTCCTCCTTTCCCAATATTCTTCCAAAGCTTTGTCTGTCTTCAGTCGTCTAGACCTTATGTATGTTTCCTTTTTTCTCTTAGCTAGACTCACAATTTCCCCTGTCATCCATAGTTCCCTAATCATGCCGTTTTTAATCCCTTGTTTTCACAGGGATATGTCTGCCATGCACTCCAATCAATCTTTCTTTAAAATCCTGCCGCATATCAAATGTGGATTTACCCTCAAACAGCTGTTCCCAAGCTACATTCCCCAGCTCCTGTCGAATTTTGGTACAGTTGGCCTTCCCCAAATTTAGTTTTCTTCACTCTTGTCTTTGTCCATGAGTATTTTAAAACTCACAGAACTGTGATCAGTATTCCCTAAGTAATCCCCTATTGGAATTTCAACCACCTGGTTGAGCTTATTCCCCAACACCAGGTCCAGTATGGCCTCTTCCCAAGTGGACTATTTACATACAGCTCTAAAAAAGCCCTGCTGGATGTTTGTACCGACACAGGGTAAACCTTTCTGCTAATTTAAACCAGACACATAGAGAATCTCACCTCATGCCGTAATCTGTTACATTTCTGCTGCACGAATTTCTGATGGACAGGTACCTTTCAAAGAGCTATGCTGCAGGCAGTTGTTGGTGCTTGGCTGCTGTTTGCAATACTCGATTTTATATACCCTAAGGCATCTGACCAGCTCATTGCTTTGATGTCATCCAAAACTGTAAAATACAAACTCAATTGGATTTTGGTATCTGGGGCAGAATTTGAACTGAATTTGAATTTGTTGTGTACAATGGCAATGCAGCTCCAGCTATTTCTTGCACAACCAAATGTTACATTTTTGAATTTTTCAGCACACTTTGTGCCAGCCAGAAGTTTCAGCTCCCTGAAAGGTACAGTACACGTCTCCAACTTCATAACAATGCTCTTTACAAACTCTGCTACATCTAAACCTCGAACACTAATTAAATGCCAGTCAATATTGGGAAAAGTTAAAATCTCCTATCACCACCACCATATTGCTCCTACATCTTTCTATAATCTGTTTCCATATTTGTAACTCTATCTCACCCTCGCTGTTGGGAGGCCTATCGTACAGCCCCAACATTGTTACCGCACCATTCCTGTTTCTGAGCTCTGCCCAATTGCCTCACTGCACGGGTTGTGCATACTGCTCTCCTTCAACACAGCTGTGACATTTTCTCTGACGTTTCATGCAACTCTTTCTTTTACTCCCCTCTCTGTCCTGCCTGAATATCCTGGGATAGTTGCCAATCTTGCCCTTTCCTCAACCAAGTCTCAGTAATAGCAATAACATCATATCCCCAGGAACTAATCCAAGCCCTAAGTTCATCTGTGCATTCTTTCATTTCTACTCTGTCTAGTACATGGCACTGGTAGCAATCCTGAGATTACTACCTCTTAGGTTCTACTTTTTAACTTGGCTCCTAACTCCCAAAATTCTGCTGGCGGGACCTCATTTGATTTTTTTATCTATATCATTGATGCCTATATGCACCACTAAGGATCTGAAACCTGAATACAGGCTGAAGTAACTGGTTGTTGTCAGGGGAAACCACTTAACAGAGGCTCTTAATGACTTCAGCTTCAAGAGGGCTTCTCGATGCAAACATGGCAAAATGTCTCTGAGGCTGCAAACTGACAATTCTACTAAAGCTGCATAAAAAGACTTTTCAGTTACGAATTGCTAATTCTGCAAGAGCTGCATAACTGACTAACCACAGTCTAGTCAATAGAGATTAGCAGACAATGCACCCTTTAAAACACAGAAATAACTTGACAAGATAAGACATTACTGGCCATTCTGAGAGACTTTCAGATGCAGGTGCAATGGCTCGATTAGTGAGATAAGGGTGGCCTGAGAGTTGGAAAATAAAGTTAGTTCCCAGGAAATATCATTGGACTAAATAGCTGTCAAATAAAGCAGTATCGTGTATTAATTGGTAATTGTTTGAATGTACTATACATTGTTGGCCTGTACCCTTCCTTAAGAAAGGCATAAAAATGTCTTTGGTTTAAGAATGTGTGCAGGCCCTCCGAGGAACGTGGAACTGCATAATCTCTGTATTTCTGGATACTCTGTGCCTGGCCATATGAAAAATAAAGAGTGAAGTCTAAACAGCCAGACTGATTGTGAATGTTTATTGACAGATCATGGAACCGAGAGGCTCAGCTGGGGGTCCAGATCTTCATCTGGTGCTGTGACTCGGACTCGGTATGGATGGATTGTGAGAAGCGTTGTAAGAGCCTTGAGTCCTCTAGTATTGAGTGCAGAGGAATCGGCCGGCCAGACGTGAGTATTCTCTCCGTTTGGTTTTCCTAACATTCAAATCGCGGTTGACTCAACCCCTCACTGTCTATCGTATAAGTCCAGCACGAAAAGGATCGGTCTGGTAAGAATTTATTGTGAAAAAAAGGACTCCATTAACAGGTCAGGGACCTGCTGATCGGGCATCCAAAATAAAGTTGGGACTCTTAAAAAAGGAGTCAGAGACTCCCAGTAACAAGTTGGGGACCTGCAAATGGGGATCCGAAGTAGAGTCAGGGACTCTGATAAAAAGGAGTCAGGGAGTATTTCAATGAGGAAGTATTTCAAATGAGTCGGGGACTCAGATTGGGTCGAATTGGTGTTATCTGAATTGAGTTCCAAACTGTTCTGAGAAAGACGAGATAAGCAAGTATTGTGATACATTGTAACAAGACTGCTGGCGGTTTTGGAAAGGTGAGAAGAGTTTGTGAAAGTCATTAGTTTTGTTGTTTGTTGTCGGGTTGTTGAATAGTGAAGGCCTTAAATTGGGACTATAAAAGGAAGGTTGTTTTAATATGGGTAATAATATAGATAAGACAGAAGATCTGTCTTCGTCATTGGTGAAACTATGTGAAAAGTATCCAGATAAGTCTGAAAGCCTGCAAACACTTTCAGGCCCTTAAATAAGACATTGGGTGATGAGCAGTGGCCACTGAACAGCCCTAAAGGTCCTCAATTGGTTAAATCAACCCAACAACTGATTTGTCGCTGAAACCTAGGCTCAGAAATGAAAGAATTGATTGGATTGTGGCAGCTAGTGGATACTGCCACCAAATTTGGAATTGAATTGAATAATAATCATATCATGAAATCAACCGACATCCTCAAAAATGAACGTTCTCGTGTCAAACGTCAACAGAAACAAAAATAAAAGTCACCGTTGACTGATAAACAAAAAGAACTGTGCAGTTTGATGGTTGGCCTTGATTTGGGTGAGGGAGACAACAAAAATTCAGATTTCAATGATTGGTGTTCCTAAATGCATCTTGCACCACCACCTCCCTATCCCCTTTGAAGTCTGTGTCTTGCAAGCAGGAACCTACAGTCTTTCTTCAAGTTGAAAACAGAAGGTATCCCTTTCTGATTGACACAGGAGCCCCAATGTCCTCAGTGAAATCTGACAAGAACTCTCCAATCTCTAAGAAGACCCAAATATTATCTGGCTTTCGAGGAGAAACCCATCATTATCCAGTTTCTGATCCAGTTCCTGTCTATTTCCAAGGCTATTCCCTGGACCACCGCCTTGTGATTACTACCACATTATCCTGAAATCTAATGGGATGAGATCTCCTGTGTGCCTTTCAAGTCACATTTGCCTGTTCCCCTGCTGGTGTCCAATTTGATTCTGACTCAGGTGAATGCCAACTGGACATGTCCACTAAACCCCAATGGTGGTCACTTGACCCCCAAAGCTCTGGAAGTCATGTCACCCTTGCTTACAATCGGACAGTCCAAGATTTTTTTCAGGGATTTCATTGGTACTGAATGGACTATACCAATTCTGGCCAGATGGTGAAGCAAATTATGTTCAAATACTCACTCACCTATGGAAACAGTCCCTCACATCACCGGAAGGCCAATCCGCCTCATCACACTAAAGACCTGGGCTCTTTGATCCACCGTGCAATCACCAGGGCTGATCCACACTGCTATCATCTGCAAACACTCCAAGGAGGGATAACTATCCTCTACTATCCAAATCCTACCTCTCACCGGACCACACTCCTGCACCATGAAAGTCGGGATGTCCTTGATTTGGTTCACCCTGATGTATGGGCTGAAACATCATCTCATGTTAGACTGACGGACCGCTCTAAAACCAAATGTTACTCTACCATCCATCTGCCAATGCCCGCTGAACCAACAGGCAATACCGAGCCTCACTGCTGTAATTGATGACTTTCTCCACCAAGACCACCTGGTCCCTTGCCAATCACCCTGTAACATTCCAATTACTGCTGTCCCAAAACCTGGCAAGCCAGACCAGTATAGACTGGTTCAAGACTTAAGAGCTACTAACACTTCATACCCTGGTTCCAAATCTAGCCTCGGTACCATCAGACACTACATTTTTCACTGCTGTTGACCTGCAACATGCTTTTTTCTCTCTGCCTCTTCACGAAGACAGTCAGTACCTATTTGCCTTTACTTTTAATGGCCAGCAGTTGATGTGGACTTGACTACCTCTAGCTTCATACATTCTCCAACCCTTTTCTCTCAGGCCTTATGGAAACAATTTCGGTCTGTCACCCTAACAGGTGGGTTGCACTGATCCAATATGTCGATGACCTCCTTGTTGCCAGTCTGAATGAAGAATCTAACCGCTCTGATGTCATCCTCCTCCTCAACTATCTGAAATGTCTGGGACATGTTGTCTCTCCCAAAAAGGTCTCAATTGCACAACACCAAGTAAAGTTTCTAGGTTTCGTCTTGTCAGCTGACTCACGCTCTCTTGAACAGAGCCGCATCACTACTATTGTCAACTTTCCGGTCCCGACAACTGCGAAACAGGTACGCCAGTGGCTGGGCATGATCAACTTCTGCTGACAATGGATCAGTAACACTGCCCTCCTTGTTAAGATGTTGACCCCTTTTACTTCCTATGAAGATACCTTCGAGCTCTCCTCAGAGGCAAAGCAAGATTTCGACACTCCAGCTTTGGGAAAGCCCCTCTATGACACACCTTTCCAACTTCACTGCACTATTCTGGATGACTGCACTTCCTCAGTTCTCACTCAGCTACATGGAGATCGACACCACCCGGTTGCCTATTTCTCCACTAAACTTGACTCTGTTGCCTTAGGACATCCCCATTGTACTCAGATCCTTACCGCTTTTTATCGTTGTTTGCAGTCCACAGAAAACCTCACACTTCAGCAGGACATTGTCGTCTTCAGTTCTTATGCAGCGATCAATCTGTTGGGACAATTGTAACTCAATATTTGACTGCTGCTCACCAAAACCGTGATGAGGTTTACCTCCTCAACCCCCAGCTGACCTTTAAGTACTGTACCATCATTAATCCTGCCGATTTCCTTGCGCATCCCCCATCACTTTTTTCCACTCCAGATCATGACTGTTTTCTCCTCATCAATGAGGAAATCCAAATTCATCCAGATCTTTCCAACAGTCCTATTCCAGACCCTGACATCAATATGTTCACTGATGGTCGTTCTTCTGCTGACCATGTAGGTACTCACCTCTCAGGCTATGTGATAGTTGATTACCATGGTTCTGTCCTGGAATCAGCTTCTTTTGAGACTCCCTTTTCTGCCCAACAAGCTGAACTTTTTGCCCTGATTCATGCCTGTGTCCTCGGGACAGGCCTTCGTGTTAACATTTATACTGTCTCCCACTATACCTTCAGGGTTGTGCATGATTTTAGTCAGCTCTGGAAGAATCGTGGGCTTTTGATATCTTCAGTTCCTCCCATTTCTCCCCACCAGCTCTTCTCAGAGCTTTTAACCACACTTCTGCTCCCAAAGTAGGCTTCTGTTATCAAATGTGCTGCCTATACCACTGGCCAATCCCCTGTCGACACTGGTAATTGTGCTGCTGATGAAGTCGCAAAAGGTGTCCCTTGTGGCTATCTTATGATTGTGCTTAAAATGATGAGCCAGACTGAAAGCTCTGACAAGGGTGAGTTGAACTCTGACAAACTGATGCCAACCATTTAAAATGATGTTAGCTTACAGGGGGATGCCTCTGTCTCTGAAAAGCTGTTGTGGTCCAAGGCTGTTATTGTAATCTTGTTACTAAACTCTGGACCACTCCGGCTGGTCATATTCGTATATCTGATGCTGTTGCCTTATGGGTCATTAACTGTCACCACAATGCTACTCTTTGTGGTGCTCACTCGACATCTGACCTCCTCTTGACCATCTGGTGGCACTCTCGTCTCCAGCAGATGGCCCAAAGTGTCAGTGCTCGATGCCTCCTCTGCCAAGAACACAACCCGGGTAAGGGTGTGCCTTGCCCACTGGGCAGATACCCCTCCCTGAAGGACCCTTCCAAACTCTTCAGCTTGACTTTATTGAGTTGCAAAGATGTCAGCACCATAAGTACGTTTTGGTTATTGTTGATGCTTTTTTCTAGATGGGTTGAACCTTACCTCACCTCCCACACTGCTGCCAAAACCTTTGTAAATACTTTGCTCAAAGAGATTATTCCTCACTTTGGTGTTCCTTTTTGCCAGTCCTCTGACAATGGCCCCCATTTTATTGGTGATATTAATGACGAATTATGCTCTCATTTTGGGATCCACCTCCAACTTCATTGTGCTTATTGCCCACAGGCTGCAGGGCGATAAAAATTGACTTCTGAGACAGGTCTTTTCTGGGTGAGGTTATTGTCTCTGGTACCGTTCCACCAAGGATGCACTCCTGTGGGTAAAATCCGCTTGTCCCCAGCCAAAACCATCTACAGTCAAGCTTTCTGCACACCTTGGAATGATGCCTCCTCCCGTATTAACTTCCATCACATGACTGAGGACATGTCCTCATTTGTTCCTTCCTTGACTAAACTTTTGTGAGGTCTTCACTCCCAAGTCTGTGCTGCCCATGAAAAGCTCCCCTCCCTCAGCAGCGTTCCGACCTGTTGAACCAGGCTCCTTTGTTCTCATCAAGAGGTGGACAGGCTGCGGTGGGAGGGGCCCTTCCAGGTTCCTCCTCACCACCCCGATTGCTGTTAAGGTCACCGGACGCTCCGCCTAGGTTCATCTCCATCATTGCAAGGTCATCGCACGAGCCCCTTCCAAGGGGGGAGATGATGGAGATGGACACAATGGGGAACTGAGAGAGGAACCAGAGTCAAACCAGACCAAAGGAGATGTATGACAGTCTCGTTTCCTCCGCAGCTGCTTTGAGGGCAGTGTGCGGTGTGGTAGAGAGTCCAGGCGTGCACAAAGGATCTCACAGGCAGAGCCCTTCTCACCACGAGCCAAGCCATGTCTTGGTGCTTGTTGGAAAGTTCTGATGATGAGGCATTCTACCAAATGATTTTGACAGTCTGCCCAGAGAACCTCTCAACAGGATCTGTCCTCTCCTTTTCCTGAAAGGTCTCAAGGTCACTATATGCTGACCACTTCCTGATGGACTTTTGGTCAAAGGTGTTTTTCTTCACTAATTCCTCTACGAAGGACAGGTGACAGGGAACGGTCCAACTACTCGGAGCGTTCCGCGGCAGCGAGGTCAGGCCCATCCTTTGCAATACCGGGGACAGGTAGAACCTCAGTATGTAGTGACAATTTGTGCTTGCGTACCGGGGATCCACACACAGTCTGATGCAGCGACACACAAATGTGGCCATCAAGGTGAGGGTGGCATTTGGTGTATTGTTTTCCCCCCATTACCCAGAGCTTTGTACATTGAGTCCCTTCGGACCCTGGCCATCTTTGATCTCCATATAAAATGGAAGATGGCGCGAGTGATTGCGACTGCACAGGGAATAGGCCGGATCTGCGCCACATATAACAACACTGACAGTGCCTCACACCTGATGGTTTTTCCCCGCGATGGAGAGTGACCATAGCTTCCATCTGCCCGGTTTCTCCCTCACTTTCTTGATATGCTCCCCCCAAGACTTGGCACATGCTCCAGCCCCTTCGAACCAAATACCCAGCACCTTCAGGTGGTCAGTCCTGACAGTGAATGGGATGAAGGATTGGTTGGCCCAGTTCCTGAAGAGCATGGCTTCACAATTGCCTCGGTTGACCTTGGCCCCCGAGGCCCGTTTGAACTGGTCACATATGCACAAGGGTCTGTGCATGGACAGAAAATGGCAACTTCATCCATGTACAGGGAGGCCTTAACTTGCAGACCCCCGCTGACAGGAATAGTCACCCCTCTCAGGCTCGCATCCTTCCTGATGGACTCGGCAAATGGCTCTATGCAGCACACAAACAAGGCAGGAGAGAGAGGGCAGCCCTGCCTGACTCCGGATCTGACTGGGAAGCTATCTGATTCCCACCCATTGATGGAGACTGCACTGAAAATGTTGGTGTAGAGCAGTCTGATCCAATTACAGGTTCCCTCCCCAAAGCTCATTTTGGAGAGAACATCTCTCATATACGTATGTGATATCCTGTCAAAGGCTTTCTCCTGGTCCAGGCTGATGAGGCAGGGATCCAACCCTCTGTCCTGCACATAGGCGATCGTATCCCTGAGGAGTGTGAGACTCCCAGAGATCTTTCTGCCTGGTACAGCACAGGTTTGGTCAAGGTGGATCACCAGTCCCAGAGCAGACCTGACCCAGTTGGCGATGACCTTTGCCAAGATTTTGTAGTCTGCATTCAATAGTGAGATTAGTCTCCAATTTCTGATTTCCTCCCTCTCCCCCTTTCGCTTGTAGATGAGGGTGATGATGCCTTTCCTCATGGATTCACTCATGGTACCTGCCCGAAGCATACTGACATATACCTCCAGCAGGTCCTGGCCAATCAAGTCCCACAGAGCGGAATAGAGCTTGACCGGTAAGCCGTCGCTTCCGGGAGTTTTATTCTTTTCGAAGGACTCGAGGGCCTTGGTCAGCTCATCCAGAGATAATGGCTGGTCCAGCCTCTCCCATGTTCTGTCGTCTTAAGACCTCCACGATAAAGGACAGGAACGACTGGGAGGCTGCACTTCGAGTCATACAGACTGGTATAGAAGGATTTGCTGATTCTTATGACGTCAGCCTGAGATGACGTTATCGAGCCATTTTCTTCCTTCAGGCTGCTGAGCACGGAGCTCTCTTTGTGCACCTTCTGGAAGAAGAAACGTGAGCACATCTCGTCCTGCTCCACCGAGCGGACCCTGGACCGGAAGGTTATCTTGGAGGCCTCCGAGGCAAAGAGCGAGGCTTGCTGGCCCTTCACTTCCTGGACATCAACCCCGTTGACCATTGCAGAAATCATTTTTGGTAACATTCCATGCATCAAAGGAATCCGTCTCTTGGCACACAAGGACATCATTGTGGCGTAAATGGTACACAATCTCTGGCTGCTCTGAATCTCACAGATAAACAGTCCCTTTTTGAGCACTAATGCCGGCGATGATGAGTCCACATAACAGGGTAAGCTTGATCTTCATCATATTGGTCATTTCTGGATCAAGGATTAGGATATCTAAAACAGAAGAAGAATTCCCAATCAAAACATGCAGGTCTGCCAGTGCCTCAGCTAAATATGTGCATTGTAAATGTACAGACCTGTATATATGAATGATTACTCGATCTCTGTATACAAAGAAATGGAATGTTTATGTATGCATGGCATGACCAATTGTACAGATCATCAAAATATTTTGTATGAATAAAGTATATTTTTGAAATAAAAAACTCAAGAAGATCAGACAGTTCATTTACAGAACAAGTTTCAATGGTCTTTACCCTGTCGAGGTGTTTTGTGCCAGTTTGATTTCAGTTGTGCTATTGCTGGTCCTGGTAAGCCTTGCCTTTATTCAAACGGGTCTAAATCAGCACATCGCAAAAGTCAAAAGGGGGAAATGACATCCCCCTCAGCTTGACTACAACCAGCTCAGGAACTAAACAGCAAAATAAGACATGATCTAAACAGCTTCCAGACTGAAGGAATACACTCCTCAGATGATCTGATAACAGACTTCCTCCCTCACAATAGCATCATCGCTCCTGCAGCCCCGAGGGCATCCACAGTGCCCTCAGGTACTGAAGCCCCACAAAGCCTCCCTAGACTGAGTGACACCCAGATACCTGACAAGAATACGCACCACCCTGCAGGCCCATTGGAACCAGGATACTGGACATTAGCACCTGCTCTCACAGAGGAACGGAACCTCCTGTTCCAGTTATTACCTGATTGCTCCGACCGGCCAGCCGATTGTATTCCATTAAATGTAATTTAATTCATCTTGTCTTGTAATTAACACTGCACTACTGTAACACTACTGTCACACTATAAAAACTGTATCTGCAGCTTGGGGAAGAGAATCCTTGACTGGGCAAAGTGTCTGTTTCATATCAGTCTGGTCAATTTCTCTTTCCCACATTATCGAGAAATAAACTCGTGTTCGTCAATTTCACAAGATCGGTGTGTGGCCTCTATTTGTAATTGGACGATTCTCCGACAATGTCCTATATTGCAACAAGTGGCTCAGAGTCAAAATGTCATTTGCAGAGGCTGTGATTTTACATTTTCTTCCTCACCCTCTGTCCCGCTGTGTCCATTTCCTTCTGTCTGACCTCCCTCAGTCTTGGGTCTTCCTCCCCTTCTCTCTCAGCAAAGTGAGGACTGCAGATGATGGAGATTAGAGTCCAGATTAGAGTGATGCTGTGAATGCACAGCCAGTGAGGCAGCATCCGAGGAGCAGGCAAATCAATGCTTCGGGCAGGAACCCTTCATCCTGATTTCCCTCTTCCTCGGATGCTCCCTTTCTCTCTGTCCATCGTCTGGCCGTTTCTTTCTCTCTTCATTTCTCTCTCTATCTCTCTCTCTTCCTTTCTGCCTCTCCATCACAATTCCTCTGTCTGTCATCTTCACCGCCCCCCCACCCCCTCCTCCCCCATCAAACTCTCCAGACCATCCGATCATTATAAACCGTCAATGCTGTCATGTTTCAGGTCAGGTTTACAAAATGTCAGGAGCTCCCACATTTCAGAGACAGAGGTTTAAATCGGAGACAGTTTGATTTTCATTTGTGGGACTTGGGCGGTCACTGGCTGGCTAACATTGATTGCCCATCCCTATTTGCCTTTGAGAAAGTGGTGGTGAGATGCCATCTTGGATCGCTGCAGTCCCCATGCTATGAGTTGACCCACCATGCCTGGAGGGAGGGAATTCCAAGATTGTTACCCAACAATTGTGAAGGACTGGCGGTATATTTCCAAGTCAGGGTGTGAGTGGCTTGGAGGGGAACTTGAAGGTGGTGATGTTCCCAAGTACCTGCTACCCTTGTCCTTCTACATGGATGTGGTCGTGGATTTGGAAGGTGCTGTCGAAGGATCTTTGGTGAATTTCTGCAGTGCAGCTTGTAGATAGCACACACTGCAGCCACTGGGCGCTGGTGTTGGAGGGATTGAATGTTTGTAGATGTGGTGCCAATCAAGTGGGTTGCTTTGTCCTGGATGGTGTCAAGCTTCTTGAGTGTTGTTGGACCTTTGACCACTCACTTAATCCATCTTGGTCCCTTTGGAAACTTTCAAAGTGCTTGCACAGTTAGCTCTGCCACTCACCTTCATGTCATCCGCAAACATTGACGCTAAATGTCGTCCCCAACTCCAAATCATCTCTGTAAATTGTGAATAATTGTGGTCCCAATGGTAATCACTGAGGCAAACACTCGTCACTGATCAACAACTGGAAATGCACTCATTTATCCCCACTCTTTGCTTCCTGTCAGTTAACCTATCCTGTATCCATGCTAATACATGGCCTGGATGTTTAGCTTCTGCCAGAACCTTTTGTGCGACATCTTGTCGAATGAAGGAAGATCCCACACACAGTCTCACTGCATTCTAACAGAAGCACATCACACACACAGTTAGAAACCAGAGGCTGCAAGGATTGAGACACTGTCACCTCCTCCCCTCACATTTGTGTATCTGTCCAACTTCTCTCTGTCTCATTCTCTCTATCCCAGGATACCATCTTCACTCATGTGCTGGGAACTATTTCTCTTGCAATTTCAGTGCTCAGTGACTGGTGATTATCACTACCCCCCCCCCCCAACCTAGCCCTTGTATCTATCCCCTGCCCCCCACATCCCTACCACCACAGCCCTCCAGACTGACTCCCATCCCTGCCTTTCCACACCCTTCCTCTCACTGCATCCCCATCCACCTGCACAGTGGAACTGATGGTCTACTGGTATTGTTGCTTGACTATTTATCCAGAAGCTCAGAGTAATGTTCTGGGGGCGTGGGTTCAAATTCTGCCATGGCAGATAGTGGAGTTTGAATTCAGTTTTTTAAAAATCTGGAATTAAGGGTTGACCATGAAACCATTGTCATTAATGTCCTTTAGGGAAGCAAATCTGCCATCCTTACCTGGTCTGGCCTCCATGTGACTCCAGAGCCTCAGCAATGTGGTTGATTCTCCACTGCCCTCTGAAATGGCCTCACAAGCCACTCAGTCGTATCAATCGCTTGAAGGTCACAACCAAGAAATGAAACCCTGGACCATCTGGCATCATCCTTGGAACCGGAAAATACAATGGCAAAAACAAAAACAGCTCTGTTGACCATGAAAATCCTTCTTACTGACATTTGGGGGCTCATGCCAAAATTTGGAGACTAGCCTCACCGACTAGTCAAGCAACAGCCTGATATAGTTAATCTTATAGAATCATGCAATACAGATAACTCCCCAGACACTACCATTACCATCCCTGAATATGTCCTGTTGCACTGGAAGGTCAGACCAGCCGAGGTGGCGGCAGGGTGGCAAACAGTCGGGAGGGAGTTACCCTGGGAGTCCTTGACATCAACTCTGGACCCCATGAGGTCTCATGCCTTCAGGCTAAACATGGGGAAGGAAATCTCTTACTGGTTATCACGGATCATCCTCCTTCAGCTGATGAATCAGTGCTCCTCCATGTTGAACAACACTTGGAGGTAACACTGAGGGTGGTAGGGGCACAAAATGTACTCTGGATAGGGTTTTCAATGTCCACCACTAAGAGTGTCAAAGCAGCAGCATTAGTGATTGGGTTGGTTGGGTCCTAAAGGATATAACTGCTACACTGGGTCTGTGGCAGGTGGTGAAGGAATCAACAAAAGGAAAAAAAGATACTGGACATCATCCTTACTAACCTGCCAGCTGCAGAACATCTGTCCATGACAGTATAGATAATAGTGACCACCGCACTGTCCTTACGGAGACAAAGTCCCACCTTCACATTGAGAATACCCTCCATCTTGTTGTGTGGTGCTATCACTGTGTTAAATGGGACAGACTTCGAACCGATTTAGCAGCTCAATATTGGGTATCCATGAAGCTCTGTGGGTCATCAACAACAGCAGATCTGTACTCCAGCACAATCTGTAACCTCTTGGCCCAGCATATTCCCCACTCCAACATTACCATCAAGCCAGGGGGATCAATCTTGGTTCAATGGAGAGTTCAGAGTGCGTTTCTGGTTGGTGATCAGTGACGAGTGTTTGCCTCAGTGATTAGCATTAGGACCACAATTATTCACAATTTACAGAGATGGTTTGGAGTTGGGAACCACATTTAGCGTCAATATTTGCAGATGACATGAAGGTGAGTGGCAGAGCTAACTGTGCAAGCACTTTGAAAGTTTCCAAAGGGACAAAGATAGATTAAGTGAATAGTCAAAGGTTTGGGAGATGGAGTGCAATGTGAATAAATGTGAAATCATCCAATTTGGAATAACTGTGAGAAGGACTATTTCTGAATGGTGAAAGAAACTTGCAGCATGATGTTGTGCAGAGGGACCTGGGGGTCCTTGCGCATGGATCAGAGAATGTTAGTCTGCAGGTGCAACAAGTAATTCAAAAGGAAAGTGGAAGTTTGTCTTTCATCGCTAAAGGGATTGTGGTCAAAAGCAGGAATGTTACGTTGCAGCTGTATAGGGTGCTGGGGAGAACACACCTGGAGGACTGTGTGCAGGTTTTTTTTCCTGACTTGGGAAAGGATGTACTGGCACTGGAGGTGGTGCAGGAGACAAGGTTCACGAGGTTGATTCCAGAGTTCAGGGTGGTGGCTTATGAGGAGAGACTGAGCAGACTGGGACGATATTCCTTGGAATTGCCGAGAATAGTGGGGATAGTGGGGTAGGAGTGGATCTCATATGATCATATGAAATTATGAAGGGAATAGATTTTAAAAAAGTAAAGAGGATGTTTCCACTGGCAGGTGAAACTGGGACAAGTGGGCATAGCCTCAAAATAAGAAGGAGCCGATTAGGGCTGAATTGAGAAGGAAGTTCTTCACCCAGAGGGTTGTGAATCTGTGGAAATCCATGCCCAGTGAAGTAGTTGAGGCTTCCTCAGTGAATGAGTTTAAAGCTAAGAGAGATAGAGTTGTATTATTACTTCAGACAGTGCTAAATGGCAGTTGCAGGTGCCACTCAAATGTGGTTTATTGGTCAGCTGAGGCTAATGGGGGAAGGAAAGGGAGGGTTGGATTTTTCTGTCTCTCCACCCAGCCGTTTTCTGTATTTCCTCTCGGAATATCTGGGAGAGGCTCACTGGGATTTGTTGCCATTTTAATGGGGAGGTGGGTGAGTGGTCAGAGGGCATCATGGTGTGGGAAGGGAATGGGATCCCAACCCGCACCCCCCCAACCTCCCCCACAACATGTCCCACTCTCTCCTCCTACCCTTCTCAGTCTATCTGTGAGGATTGGGGGATGAACAGAAGGAATTGTTGCCATTGACTGGGACCTTATTACTGTTTTGGGGGGTTGGGTTGGGGGATGGGGTTTGTTGAGAGGGTGGGGTTTTGGAGTAGGCTCTGGGATTGAGGAGGATCCTCAGCATTGCAAAGGGGCAAGAAATGCAGGGTCTGACCACCCCCCCCCCCCCCCCCCCACCCAACCGACCTACTTTTGGCCAATATTCAGGATGATATTAACCCACTCCGTCAGCAATTGGCCATTTTCACATTTTGCTTCTTGTGGGATCCCGCACAGCAGGGAGTGTGGGGGCGGGGGGTGAAGATGGGGTTGTTGGAGGGAAAGAGGGTTGGGGTGGTGGGGGGCTGGATCTGGAGGGAGGGGGTGAGAGTTTACTCCAGTGTTCACACCCAGCCCAGCTCCAGGTTGAAACGGGAGAGTTTAGTATTTGCTGATGGCTTAGTGGGGATGGAGGGGTGGGGAGGCTGCTGTTTTCACATTACAGCCTGTGGGATCTTGCTGTGCGGGGATAGACTACAGCCATTTCCTTTACAGTAGTAGGGAGCAACAGTTTTCACATTCAGGCAATTCAGGAGGTGAGGGCAAGGGGTTCTGAACGTGGGTGGTGAAGGTACAGAAACCTTCAGTTTCATTCAACATGGAACCGAGGAAATTGGGGACAGCTGGTGGGATCCAGCTGTGCAGAATACCCTTCACTCCAATATCAGCCCCTCTCTGTGGGGGCACTGGGGAGGTGGGGGATGGTGGTGAATGGAGGTGGGCTCTGACAGGTTGTTGAAGGAATATCATGGCGCTCCGCATACAGCTACCTGTGGGATCTTGCTGTGCACTCCCTGATGGTCTGATAGTGGTTAGGGTACACCGTCCCTCCATTTCCCCCATAGCTCTGACCCTCCCACCACCTCTCGTCATCCCCTCCCCCTCCGAGACATGGCACAGAGATTGGAGCACAAGGCAAACGTGAGGCAGGAGAGGGCATTTCAATCAAAACGTGTGGAATGGAGAGAGAGAGAGAGAGAGATAAAGAGATTATCGAAATGAAAGGGGAATCTGACCAGAGATGAAGGTGTGGGTGGGACAGTGAAAGGGGAAGAGGGAGAAAGGGACAGAGAAGGAAAGACATTGATCGATTTGCGAGAGCAGGAGGAGAAAGCTGAACAGAGATGGACAAGTGGATAGTGTCAGACAGAGGGAGAGAGGAGTGAAAGAGAGAGACAGGGACACACAGATAGAGAGGTGCCTGTACCAGGGGAAGGTTCCTCATTAATATTTCATGTAGAAACTGCACCAATCCCGGATGGAGTGGGCACGGGGGTGATGCCCTTTGAATGGGAGTGGGTCAGGGGAACATTGGTCTTGTTTTTTGTGCTTTTCTTACCCCCTGGAGTGTCAGAGAACCAGCTGGACGGGGCAAATTAAACCCAAGGGATGGTGGGGGCTGAGGTGGGGGGCACGAGTGGTGGGAAAAGGGGGAGAGGGACACAAGTTGTGGTGAGTGACTCTCCACCACTGAGTCATTGCCCAGCCCCTCAGAAAATAAACCCTGGGGCAGTCAGAAAGCATTTGCCCCTGATCCCATTTGAAATCTGTTCCAATTCTCTGGGTTTAAGATCAGGGAGAGGTGTTGATTAAACATAGAGACTTTGGAAGTCAGTCAGTGACGGGATCTCGTTTGTTTCTCCTCAGTTTTGTTTCAGAATATTTTAGCTTTGATCTGATCGATTTCCATCTCTCTCCTGGGGGGGATTTCTGAGAGACTGAACCTTGGACACTGAGGGAGAGACAGACTCTGTCAGTGGGAATGGGGGTGGTGTGTGGGGAGGGGGAGTTTGGGGCTGAGAGACAATAAATATTTCTGTCCCTGCTCCCCTCAAACAGAAACACTGCGACAGTCCTGAGGCAGTCTGAGTAACCTTCCCGTTCCTGGTCCCTGGGTTTATTATCAGGGGCTGTGTTGGGAGGAACCTGTCAGATTGTGGAGGCAGCGAGTGGTGGGATCTTGCTGTGCTTTTGGTGCAGGAGTTTGAAAAAAACGAATTAATTTTCATTTCTCTCTCAGTCCTTCCACCTCCCGTCTCTGAGGAGATTTGATTCGGGAGCTGAAACACGGGAAAATGCAGAAACAGAGAGAAAGAGACAATTATTATAAACTGTCCCATCTCCTGTCATTCATTTACACACAAACACACAGTCCCGGGGGAGAACAATTGTGGGGCTCAGGCAGTCTCTGGGGTTTGTACCACAAGGGGGTGAGCTCTGGGGGGTAGAGGATGTGGGAAGACAGAGGGCCAAAAAGGGAGCTGCTGCACAGTCTGATCCCACAGATTTCACTACCTCCCTCTCTCTCTGCCTCCATATTCCCAGCTGCCTGTCCCTCACACAGCTTTCTATAAATTCTCCTCTCTGCTATATCCTTCACATCTACCCCTGCCCACTCTCTCACCCTGTCCACAGGTTTTTCAGGAACTGATCTTCCATTCAGTATTTCCGATCTTTGGCCTTTCCCACCAACCTCTCTCTGCCCTCTATGATCTTGCTATTGCTCCCTGACGGTCATTTGAGCCACATCCCCCTCATTCTCTGTCCCTCTCCATCGCTCATGCTCAATGGTATCTCTGTTTACCTTTCTCCCCACCAACTTCCTTGGGTTTCCATAGATTCCCCACAGGATGGAAGCAGGCCATTCAGCCCATTGATTCCACAGACTCCCCAAACCTTTCCCAGCTCTGTAACCCTACACTTCCCATGGCTTGTCCACTTAATCTGCTCATCTTTTGACTGTGGGACGAAGCCAAAGCACCCAGAGGAAACCCATGCAGACACAAGGAGAATGTACAAACTCCACACACACAGTCATTCAAGGCTGGATTCGAAACTGGGTCCCTGGCACTGAGGCAGCAGTGTTTACCACTGAGCCACCATGCATCTCTGTCTCTCTGTCTCTCTGTCTCTCTGGACATTCGGTTTTTCTAGAACCTTCTTTTTTGGTGATGGCCATCATACTCAGCTCTGCCCTGAGACTCTCTTGAATTTATTTGATATTACTTGTACTTTCCACCATGAAGTCAGACACAAAATAATTATTCAATTCCTCAGCCATTTCCTTTTCCCCACAACTATCTTTCCAGCGTCATTTTCCAGCGATCCAATATCCACTTTTGCCTCTCTTTTGCCCTTTATGTATCTGAAGAAACTCTTACAGTGTTAGAACATAGAACATAGAACAGTACAGCACAGAACAGACCCTTCAGCTTACGATGTTGTGCTGACCACTGATCCTCATGTATGCACCCTCAAATTTCTGTGACCATATGCATGTCCAGGAGTCTCTTAAATGTCCCCAATGACCCTGCCTCCACAACTGCTGCTGGAAACGCATTCCATGCTCTCACAACTCTCTGTGTAAAGAACTCGCCTCTGACATCCCTTCTATATTTCCTCCAACCAGCTTAAAACTATGACCCCTCGTGTTTGCCATTTCTGCCCTGGGAAATAGTCTCTAGCTATCGACTCTATCTATGCCTCTCATTATCTTGTACACCTCAATTAGGTCCCCTCTCCTCCTCCTTTTCTCCAATGAAAGAAGTCCGAGCTCAGTCAATCTCTCTTCATAAGATAAGCCCTCCAGTCCAGGCATCATCCTAGTAAACCTCCTCTGAAACTTCTCCAAAGCATCCACATCTTTCCTATAATAGGGCGACCAGAACTGGACGCAGTATTCCAAGTGCGGTCTAACCAAAGTTTTATTCATTGATATGTCTGGCTAGCTTACCCTCATATTTCATCGTGACCCTCCTTATATCTTTTGTTGTTGCCCTCTATTGGTCTTTGCAAGTTCCCAATCCTTTGGTCTCCCACTGCCCTTCCCCAAATGATCTGTTTTCTCTTTTACTTTTATGCTATCCCTGAATTCTCTAGTCAGCCATGGTTGCCTCATCCTCCCTGTACCATGCTTCTTTTCCCTTGGGATGAATCTCTGCTGTGTCTCCTGAGTTACTCCCAGAACCTCCTGCCATTGCTGTTCCACTGTCTTTCCTGATACACTCCTCTCCCAGTCAATTCTACCCACCTCCTCTCTCATGCCTCTGTAGTTGCCTTTATTCAGCTATAATACTGTTACCTTTGATTCTATTATCTCTCTCTCAAATTGCAGAGTAACTTCAGTCATATTATGATCATTGACTGCTGAGGATTCCTTCACCTTAAGCTCCCTGACCAAGTCTGCCTCTTGCCTGTAAGAATCTGTCTTCCAGTTTATATTATAGAACATAGAACATTACAGCGCAGTCCAGGCCCTTCGGCCCTCAATGTTGCTCCAACCTGTGAAGCCCATCTGAAGCCCATCTAACCTACACTATTCCATATGTCTATCCAATGACCATTTAAATGTCCTTAAGGTGACTCTACAATTGTTGTAGGTAGTGCATTCCATGTCCCTCTGAGTGAAAAAACCTACCTCTGACATCTGTCCTATAACCATCACCCCTCAATTTAAAGTATGTCCCCTTGTGCGAGCCATCACCATCCGAGGAAAATGTTCGCACTGTCCACCATATCTAAACTCTTAAATTATTTTATATGTCTCAATTAAGTCACCTCTCAACCTTCTTCTCTCCAATGAAAACAGCCTTTCCTGGTAAGACCTTCCTTCCATACCAGGCAACATCTTAGTGAATCTCCTTTGAACTCTTTCCAAGGCTTCCACATCCTTCCTATAATGCGGTGACCTGAACTGTATACAATACTCTAACTGCGGCCGCACCAGAGTTTTGTACAACGGCAGCATGACGTCATGGCTCTGAAACTCAGTCCCTCATCTCATAAAAGCTAACACACCATATGCATTCTTAACAACCCTATCAAACTGGGTGACAACTTTCAGGGATCTATGTACATGGACACCAAGATCTCTCTGCTCATGACACTACCAAGAATCTTACCATGAGCCCAGTGCTCTGTATTTCTGTTGCTCCTTCCAAAGTGAATCACCTCACACTTTTCTGCATTAACTCCGTTTGCCACCTCTCAGCCCAGCTCTGCAGCTTACCTGTATCACTTTGTAACCTACAACATCCTTCGGCACTACCCACAACTCTACCGACCTTAGTGTCATCCACAAATTTACTAACCCATCCTTTGAAGACCTCATCCAGATCATTTATAAAAATGACAAACAGCAGTGGACCCAAAACAGATCCCTGCGGTGCACCACTAGTAACTGAACTCCAAGATGAACATTTCCCATCAAACACTGTCTTCTTTCAGCTAGCCAATGTCTGATCAAAACTGCTAAATCACCCTCAATCTCATGCCTCCGTAGTTTGTGCAATAACCTATCATGGGGAACCTTATCAAACATCTTACTGAAATCCATATACACCACATCAACTGCTTAACCCTTATCTACCGCTTTGGTCACCTTCTCAAAGAACTCAATAATGCTGTGAGGCACAACCTATCCTTCACAAAACCATGTTCACTATCTCTAATACAATTATTCCTTTGGAGATGATCATAAATCCTATCTCTTATAACATTTTTCAATACTTTATCCACAACTGAAATAAGGCTCACAGGTCTATAATTGCCTTCTTTAACAAGGGGACAATATTTGTTGTTATCTCTGGTTTGTTACCTGTGCCACGTGACAGTGAAGCATGGAATAGGGAAAGACGTCAGCTGATCTTGTAGCTACAAGGATGGTGCAGGAGGGATGGTTTAAGGTATTTCGATAATTGGGGCTCATTCTGGGGAAGGTGGGACCTATACAAACAGGACAGACTTCACTTGAACCAGAGGGGTACTAATCTCCTGGGTGGGAAATTTGCTGGTGCAATTCGGGTGGGTTTAAACTAGCTCAGCAGGGGGATGGGAACCTGAGGTGTAATTGCAGTGCACAGGAGGATGAGAGGAGGGAGGACAGGATTTCAGGGTCACAGAAATGTGCTGGCAGACAGCAAGCTGATTTGAAGTGTGTCTACGTCAAGGCCAGAAGTAGCCAACATAAGGTAGGTGAGCTTGCAGCATGGATAAGTATCTGGGACTTGGATGTTGTGGCCATTTTGGAGACATGGATAGAATAGGGTGAGGAATATCTTCCAGCGGTTTAGATCTTTCATTAAGAACAGGCAAAGTGGTAAAAGAGGGGAAGGTGTGGCCATGTTAGTCAAGGATAGTATAATGGGAGCTGAAGGAACTTTTGATGAGGACTCGTCTACTGAGGTAGTGTGGGCTGAGGTTAGAAACAGGAGAGGAGAGGTCACACTGCTTGGAGTTTTTTATCGCCTCCGCAGAGTTCCAGGGAGGTGGAAGAGAGGATTGGCAAAATTATTCTGGGTAGGAGTGAAAGGAACAGGGTGGTCAGTATGGTGTCTTTAACTTCCCCAACATTGACTGGAACTGCGATATCTCTAGTACCTCGGATGGATCAGTGTTTGCCCAATGTGAACAGGAGGGTTTCCTGACCCAGTATGTCGAAGGGCTGACAAGAGGGGAGACCACACTGGATCTGGTGCTTGGTAATGAACCAGGCCAGGTATTTGATTTAGTTGTAGGTGAGTACCTTGGGGAGAGTGACCATAATTCAGTTATGTTTAGTTTAGCGATGGAACTGGATAGGTACATGCCACAGGTCAAGAGTCATTGATGGGGTAAGGGCAGTAATAATGCGATTAGGCAAGAATTAGGATGCAAAGAATGGGGTAACAAAATGCAGGGGATGCAGACAATGGAAATGTGGAGCTGGTTTAAGGAACAGATATTGTGTGTCCTTGATAGGTATGTCCCTGTCAGGCAGGGAGGAAGTGATAAGGGAACGGAACCGTGGTTTACTGCAGAAATTGCATCACATGTTAAGCAGAAGAAGGAGGTTTATGTGTTGATGAGGCAAAAATGGTTCAGATGAGGCGATGGAGAGATACGGATCAGTTGGGAAGGATTTAAGAAGAGCAAAGAGAGGACACGAGCAGTCCTTAGCAAATAGAATAAAGGAGAACCCTAAAGCTTTCTATAGGTATGTGAGGAATAAAAGGATGATTAGGGTAGGAATAGGGCCAATCAAAGACAGAAATGGGAAGTGGAGTGTGGACCCTGTGGAGATCGGAGAGATCCTAAATGAACATTTCTCATTGGTTGTCACTCAGGAAATGGAAAATATTGGAGAGGAGAAGAATGAGGTATGAGATATTAGACTAGAAATGATCGAGGATAGTTACGAAAAGGTGTTATCAGTACTAAAAGGATGGGATTTATCTGAAGATTCTCTGGGAGCTGTGGAGGAGATTGCAGAGCCTTTGGCTTTGATATTTGAGTCATCATTGTCTACAGGTTTAGTGCCTGAGGACTGGAGGATTGCAAATGTTGTGCCCTTGTTCAAGAAGGGCAGTAGAGATGACCCAGGTAATTATAGACCAGTGAGCCTTACTTCTGTTGTAGGAAAGGTTTTGGAAAGGATTATGAGAGATAAGATTTATAATCATCTCGCAAGCAACAATTTGAGATCAGATAATCAACGTGGTTTCGTCAAGGGCAGGTCGTGCCTCTCAAACCTCATTGAGTTTTTTTGAGAAGGTGACCAAGTATGTAGATGAGGGCAGGGCAGTTGACGTGGTGTACATGGACTTCAGTAAAGCCTTTGATAAGGTTCCACACGGTAGGCTGATGGAGAAAGTGCAGAGGCATGGGGTTGGGGGTGATTTAAGAGTTTGGATTAGAAACTGGCTTTCTGAAAGAAGGCAGTGAGTGGTGGTTGATGGAAAATATTCAGCCTGGAGTCTGGTTACTCGTAGTGTGCCAGAAGGATCTTGTTTGGGATCACTGCTGTTTGTCATTTTTATAAATAAGTTAGACGCAGGCACAGATAAATTTGCAGATGACACTAATGTTGGTGGAGTAGTGGACAGTTTGGAAGAATGTTACAGGTTGCAGGGGGCCTTGGATAAACTGCAGAATTGGGCTGAGAGGTGGCAAATGGAGTTCAATGCAGCTAAATGTGAGGAGCTGCACTTTGGGAAGAATAACAGGAAGGCAGAGTACTGGATCAATGGATAGATTCTTGGTAGTGTGGATGTGTAGAGGGATCTTGGAGTGCATGTGCATAGATCCCTGAAAATTGCCACCCAGGCTGTTAGTGCTTTTAAGAAGGCATATGGTGTGTTAGGTTCTATTGGTAGAGGGATTGAGGTCTGGAGCTGCAATATTATGCTGCAACTGTACAAAATGCTGGTGTGTCCACATCTGTGTACAGTTCTGGTCGCCATATTTCAGGAAGGATGTGGAAGCATTGGAAAAGGTGCAGGGAGATTTACCAGGATGTTGCCTGGTTGGGAGAGAAGGTCTTATGAGGAAAGGATGAGAGGCTTGGGTCTGGTCTCATTGGAAAGAAGGCTAAGGGGGGATTTGATAGAGACATACAAGGTGATAGAGGTTTAGATAGGGTAGGCAGTGAGAGTCTTTTTCCGAGGACAATGATGTCAGCTTGTACGAGGGGGCATAACTACAAATTGAGGGGTGATAGATTTAAGTCAGATGTCAGAGGCAGGTTCTTTACTCAGAGAGTGGGAAGGGTGTGGAATGCCCTCCCTGCCAATGTAGTTCAATCAGCCACATTAGGGAGATTTTAGCAATCATTGGATAAACACATGAATGATGATGGGATAGTGTAGGGGGTCGAGCTGAGAATAGTTCAACATCGAGGGCCGAAGGGCCTGTTCTGCGCTGTATTGTTCTGTGTTCTATGTTCCATTTGCTATCCTCCAGCCTTCTGGCACTATTCCTATAGACAATGGTGACATCAAGATCAAAGCCAAAGGCTCGGCAATCTCCTCCCTGACTTCCCAGAGAATTCGAAGATAAGTCCCATCTAGTCCAGGGGACTTATCTATTCTCCCACTTTCAGGAATTGCTAACACCTCCTCCTTGTGAACCTCAATCACCTCGAGTCTTGGAGCCTTATCTCAGTACTCTCCTCGACAACATTGTCTTTTTCCAGCGTAAATACTGACAAATATTCATTTCAAGCTTCCCTATTTCCTCGGACTCCATGCACAACTTCCCACTACTATCCTTGATTGGCCCTAATCTTACTCTAGTCATTCTTTTATTCCTGATATACCTATTGGATGCGTTATGGGATGTTACTGCATTGGAATAGTGCCTGAATAAAGTTGCTGTATCTGGACAGTTATGCTTTCCAATTGTTACGTTATTCTAAATTCCGTTTGATTTGTTAAACTCTCATGTTTAAGTAAACTCTGTTTTGCGAAAAGTTGAGTAGCCTGACCAGCTGCATTACACCTGGAATAGAGATATAGAATCAAAGAGATGTACAGCATGGAAACAGACCCTTCAGTCCAACCCGTCAATGCTGACCAGATATCCCAACCCAATCTAATCCCACCTGCCAGCACCCAGCCCATATCCCTCCAAATCCTTCCTATTTGTATACCCATCCACATGCATTTTAAATATTGCAATTGTACCAGCCTCCACCACATCCTCTGGCAGCTCGTTCCATACATGTACCACCCTCTGCATGAAAAAGTTGCCCCTTAGCTCTCTTTTATATCTTTCCCCTCTCACCCTAAATCTATGCCCCCTAGTTCTGGACTCCCCAACCCCAGGGAAAAGACTTTGTCTGATTATCCTATCCATGCCCCTCATAATTTTGTAAACCTCCATAAGGTCACCCCTCAGCCTCCGACGCTCCAGGGAAAACAGCCCCAGCCTGTTCAGCCTCTCCCTGTAGCTCAAATCCTCCAACCCTGGCAACATCCTTGTAAATCATTCCTGAACCCTTTCAAGTTTCACAACTTTCCGATAGGAAGGAGACCAGAACTGCACGCAATATTCCAACAGTGGCCTAACCAACATGACCTCCCAATTCCTGTACTCAATACTCTGACCAATAAAGGAAAGCATACCAAACACCACCTTCACTATCCTATCTACCTGCGACTCCACTTTCAAGGAGCGATGAACCTGCACTCCAAGGTCTCTGTTCAGGAACAATCCCGAGGATCTTACCCTTAACTGTATAAGAATATCGATTTCACATCTGTCTTTAAAAGAATAAAATGCTAGGGTCTAAGCTACTGCCTTCAAATATTTGGAGGTGGTCTGGCCTGGCCCATAACAACATGTTTCTGTGTGTTTAGCTGTGTCTGTGTCAAGGCCTGTTGCA
>NW_027311447.1:15000-27616 GCF_047496795.1 Chiloscyllium punctatum | reverse complement strand
CCGATGAAAGGGTGTGAGAGCACACGCCAGCCGAAACCAGCCGTGTGCGCGCGAGCTCAGAGGAGAGAGTGGGAGCTCCACCTCCCTGGCTCCTCTCCCCGCCTCGCAACCACAGTGCTGAGAGAAATGGAATTCCGACACGCAAGGGAAAACGGAGAGACGGCAAGTGCCCCCCACATAAAGCCTCGCTCCAGGAGCGAGGGCAGTGCGCGGGCAAGCACGTTACCGGGACTCGCAACCCAAACGCTCGATTTCACACCACTGCCTCGGCAAAGCTGCGGCTTCTCGGCTTCACCTCGCAACGGGGGTGAACGCACAATTCGGAGGCAGGGGGGTGCCAACTCTCCCCACCCTGCCGTGCTCTCCTCTTAATTTCTTTTCGTGGTGGACGCGTCCGGGGTGAACGGGGAAGAACCACTCGGCCTGGAGCACCAGCCCCTTATCAGGAAAGCTGGCCCGCCAAGGGACCTCCCACACCGGACGGTCCGCGCCAGATCGATCGAGGTGTGGACCGCAGCGAGGTCGCCCCTCGCACCACGCTCGCAGGTCCGGGTTGGAATCCTGGGTGACGAGCACCGCAGGGCGGCAGAGCCATCGCACTTAGCCGGGTGGCAGAGGAGGACCAGACTATTCACAGATAGCGGCCCAACGACTCCCAGAGCCGGTCGTGCGGCGCGCGAGGTCTGCTCTCTTCACAAGAGGCTTTATTAGGGAGTGCTAAGGCAAGGTTCTGTGCCCTCCACCCTCATCGCAACACCCATGGGAGCCTCCGGTCGTCAATAGACCGCCGCACCGGCCTCTGACTGACTCTCAGAATGGACGGAAAGAGCCGGGTAAGCCTTTCAAAAGATTCGACCACGTGCCGAAAACTTTAGACTTCCGTGAGCTCTCCGGCTTGCACCGAGACCCGAAGTCGACGTGCGAAGCACCACGGGACCCCTTTCGCCTGCAGGTCCCGAGCCGCCTTTATTTGCTGTTACGAGCATCGTGTGCCCCATACCTGCGTGACGAGCACCGCAGGGCGGCAGAGCCATCGCACTTGGCCGGGTGGCAGAGGAGGACCCGACTATTCACAGATAGCGGCCCAACGACTCCCAGAGCCGGTCGTGCGGCGCGCGAGGTCTGCTCTCTTCACAAGAGGCTTTATTAGGGAGTGCTAAGGCAAGGTTCTGTGCCCTCCACCCTCATCGCAACACCCATGGGAGCCTCCGGTCGTCAATAGACCGCCGCACCGGCCTCTGACTGACTCTCAGAATGGACGGAAAGAGCCGGGTAAGCCTTTCAAAAGATTCGACCACGTGCCGAAAACTTTAGACTTCCGTGAGCTCTCCGGCTTGCACCGAGACCCGAAGTCGACGTGCGAAGCACCACGGGACCCCTTTCGCCTGCAGGTCCCGAGCCGCCTTTATTTGCTGTTACGAGCATCGTGTGCCCCATACCTGCGTGACGAGCACCGCAGGGCGGCAGAGCCATCGCACTTGGCCGGGTGGCAGAGGAGGACCCGACTATTCACAGATAGCGGCCCAACGACTCCCAGAGCCGGTCGTGCGGCGCGCGAGGTCTGCTCTCTTCACAAGAGGCTTTATTAGGGAGTGCTAAGGCAAGGTTCTGTGCCCTCCACCCTCATCGCAACACCCATGGGAGCCTCCGGTCGTCAATAGACCGCCGCACCGGCCTCTGACTGACTCTCAGAATGGACGGAAAGAGCCGGGTAAGCCTTTCAAAAGATTCGACCACGTGCCGAAAACTTTAGACTTCCGTGAGCTCTCCGGCTTGCACCGAGACCCGAAGTCGACGTGCGAAGCACCACGGGACCCCTTTCGCCTGCAGGTCCCGAGCCGCCTTTATTTGCTGTTACGAGCATCGTGTGCCCCATACCTGCGTGACGAGCACCGCAGGGCGGCAGAGCCATCGCACTTGGCCGGGTGGCAGAGGAGGACCCGACTATTCACAGATAGCGGCCCAACGACTCCCAGAGCCGGTCGTGCGGCGCGCGAGGTCTGCTCTCTTCACAAGAGGCTTTATTAGGGAGTGCTAAGGCAAGGTTCTGTGCCCTCCACCCTCATCGCAACACCCATGGGAGCCTCCGGTCGTCAATAGACCGCCGCACCGGCCTCTGACTGACTCTCAGAATGGACGGAAAGAGCCGGGTAAGCCTTTCAAAAGATTCGACCACGTGCCGAAAACTTTAGACTTCCGTGAGCTCTCCGGCTTGCACCGAGACCCGAAGTCGACGTGCGAAGCACCACGGGACCCCTTTCGCCTGCAGGTCCCGAGCCGCCTTTATTTGCTGTTACGAGCATCGTGTGCCCCATACCTGCGTGACGAGCACCGCAGGGCGGCAGAGCCATCGCACTTGGCCGGGTGGCAGAGGAGGACCCGACTATTCACAGATAGCGGCCCAACGACTCCCAGAGCCGGTCGTGCGGCGCGCGAGGTCTGCTCTCTTCACAAGAGGCTTTATTAGGGAGTGCTAAGGCAAGGTTCTGTGCCCTCCACCCTCATCGCAACACCCATGGGAGCCTCCGGTCGTCAATAGACCGCCGCACCGGCCTCTGACTGACTCTCAGAATGGACGGAAAGAGCCGGGTAAGCCTTTCAAAAGATTCGACCACGTGCCGAAAACTTTAGACTTCCGTGAGCTCTCCGGCTTGCACCGAGACCCGAAGTCGACGTGCTAAGCACCACGGGACCCCTTTCGCCTGCAGGTCCCGAGCCGCCTTTATTTGCTGTTACGAGCATCGTGTGCCCCATACCTGCGTGACGAGCACCGCAGGGCGGCAGAGCCATCGCACTTGGCCGGGTGGCAGAGGAGGACCAGACTATTCACAGATAGCGGCCCAACGACTCCCAGAGCCGGTCGTGCGGCGCGCGAGGTCTGCTCTCATCACAAGAGGCTTTAGGGAGTGCTCAGGCAAGGGTCAGCCCGCAGCCTTCCTGGCAACACCCAGGGGAACCAGGCCACTCGCGTCTCTCGCCTTCATTTTCGACACGAGCGCCTGCGGAGGGCCACCACCCCCTCCGATTGTCAAGAGACCTCCGCACCGGCCTCTGACTTACTCTCAGAATGGACGGAAAGAGCCGGGTAAGCCTTTGAAAAGATTCGACCACGTGCCGAAAACTTTAGACTTCCGTGAGCTCTCCGGCTTGCACCGAGACCCGAAGTCGACGTGCTTAGCACCACGGGACCCCTTTCGCCTGCAGGTCCCGAGCCGCCTTTTATTTTTGTTACGAGTATCGTGTTCCCCAAACCTGGGTGACGAGCACCGCAGGGCGGCAGAGCCATCGCGCTTGTCCGGGTGGCAGAGGAGGACCAGACTATTCACAAATAGCGGCCCAACGACTCCCAGAGCCGGTCGTGCGGCAGGCGAGGTCTGCTCTCATCACAAGAGGCTTTAGGGAGTGCTCAGGCAACGGTCAGCCCGCAGCCTTCTTGGCAACACCCAAGGGAACCAGGCCACTCGCGTCTCTCGCCTTCATTTTGGACACGAGCGCCTGTGGAGGGACGGCCGGAGTCAACGTGGGGTTTGCCCGCCCTCCAATAGTGTCAAAAGACCGCCGCACAAGTCTCTGACTGACTCTTAGAACAGACAGAAAGAGTTTGTCAAATCTGTCAAAAAATTGACAAAGTGTCAAAAATTCGACTTCCAAGAGCTCTCCGGCATGCACTCATACCTGTCATTAAAGTGCTATGCCCGTGGAACCGTTTTTCGGATGCCTTTCAGAACGGTCCCGCGCCGCCATTTTGTTCTAAAAATCGTGTTCCCATATATCTCCGGGTACCCCGCCAACCTCACTGCGGAAAAACTACAAGTGGCACTGAATGGGTCTGAATTCCAAATTTGACTGCATCGGTCTGGAACTCGGTCCGGTCAAAACCGTTTGGATTTTTCTCGGTCCGGACTTCCGCGACAGACAAAGTTAAAGTTTTCGGGCTGCAGGCACAAAACGACAGCTGGCCATTTGCCGGGCTCAATTCACCCAATTCCTCCGGCACTTCGGAGCACATGTTCGGTGTAAGTTTGCGAATCTTTCCCGATGCTGCAGCATTTTCCTCCGCTGACACTTAGAATATTTTTCACACTTTGCTGAAAATTTTTCTAAGTGTTTTTTTCCAAGTTTTCCTGGTTACTGATTTCTTCTTTTTAAACATTTTTCTAAGTTTTTCTGGTTACTGATTTCTTCTTTTTAAACATTTTTCGCAGTTTGTCTGGTTACTGATTTCTTCTTTTTAAACATTTTTCGCCGTTTTTCTGGTTACTGATTTCTTCTTTTTAAACATTTTTCGCCGTTTTTCTGGTTACTGATTTCTTCTTTTTAAACATTTTTCTAAGTTTTTCTGGTTACTCATTTCTTCTTTTTAAACATTTTTCTAAGTTTTTCTGGTTACTGATTTCTTCTTTTTAAACATTTTTCTAAGTTTTTCTGGTTACTCATTTCTTCTTTTTAAACATTTTTCTAAGTTTTTCTGGTTACTCACTTCTTCTTTTTAAACATTTTTCGCCGTTTTTCTGGTTACTGATTTCTTCTTTTTAAACATTTTTCTAAGTTTTTCTGGTTACTCATTTCTTCTTTTTAAACATTTTTCTAAGTTTTTCTGGTTACTCATTTCTTCTTTTTAAACATTTTTCTAAGTTTTTCTGGTTACTGATTTCTTCTTTTTAAACATTTTTCTAAGTTTTTCTGGTTACTGATTTCTTCTTTTTAAACATTTTTCTAAGTTTTCCTGGTTACTCATTTCTTCTTTTTAAACATTTTTCTAAGTTTTCCTGGTTACTCATTTCTTCTTTTTAAACATTTTTCTAAGTTTTCCTGGTTACTGATTTCTTCTTTTTAAACATTTTTCGCAGTTTTTCTGGTTACTGATTTCTTCTTTTTAAACATTTTTTCGCAGTTTGTCTGGTTACTGATTTCTTCTTTTTAAACATTTTTCGCCGTTTTTCTGGTTACTGATTTCTTCTTTTTAAACATTTTTCGCCGTTTTTCTGGTTACTGATTTCTTCTTTTTAAGCATTTTTCTAAGTTTTTCTGGTTACTCATTTCTTCTTTTTAAACATTTTTCTAAGTTTTTCTGGTTACTGATTTCTTCTTTTTAAACATTTTTCTAAGTTTTTCTGGTTACTCATTTCTTCTTTTTAAACATTTTTCTAAGTTTTTCTGGTTACTCACTTCTTCTTTTTAAACATTTTTCTAAGTTTTTCTGGTTACTGATTTCTTCTTTTTAAACATTTTTCGCCGTTTTTCTGGTTACTGATTTCTTCTTTTTAAACATTTTTCTAAGTTTTTCTGGTTACTCATTTCTTCTTTTTAAACATTTTTCTAAGTTTTTCTGGTTACTGATTTCTTCTTTTTAAACATTTTTCTAAGTTTTCCTGGTTACTGATTTCTTCTTTTTAAACATTTTTCGCAGTTTTTCTGGTTACTGATTTCTTCTTTTTAAACATTTTTCTAAGTTTTCCTGGTTACTGATTTCTTCTTTTTAAACATTTTTCGCAGTTTTTCTGGTTACTGATTTCTTCTTTTTAAACATTTTTCTAAGTTTTTCTGGTTACTGATTTCTTCTTTTTAAACATTTTTCTAAGTTTTTCTGGTTACTCACTTCTTCTTTTTAAACATTTTTCTAAGTTTTCCTGGTTACTGATTTCTTCTTTTTAAACATTTTTCGCAGTTTGTCTGGTTACTGATTTCTTCTTTTTAAACATTTTTCGCAGTTTTTCTGGTTACTGATTTCTTCTTTTTAAACATTTTTCTAAGTTTTTCTGGTTACTCACTTCTTCTTTTATAACATTTTTCTAAGTTTTCCTGGTTACTGATTTCTTCTTTTTAAACATTTTTCTAAGTTTTCCTGGTTACTGATTTCTTCTTTTTAAACATTTTTCTAAGTTTTCCTGGTTACTGATTTCTTCTTTTTAAACATTTTTCTAAGTTTTTCTGGTTACTCATTTCTTCTTTTTAAACATTTTTCGCAGTTTTTCTGGTTACTGATTTCTTCTTTTTAAACATTTTCCTAAGTTTTCCTGGTTACTGATTTCTTCTTTTTAAACATTTTTCTAAGTTTTCCTGGTTACTCATTTCTTCTTTTTGATCATTTTTCTAAGTTTTCCTGGTTACTGATTTCTTCGTTTTGAACATTTTTCTAAGTTTTCCTGGTTACTCACTTCTTCTTTTCAAACATTTTTCTTCGTTTTTCTGTTTACTCATTTAGCACTTTCAGGCACTTTCCCATCATTTCCTCGTTCCCGATTTCACCCTTTAAAACGCTTTCGGGCATTTCCCTAAGTTTTGCGGTTCACTCGTTTGGGACTCACTGACACCTTCTCTAGCTTCCCTGCTCACTTTTTTCGTACTGTTGAGAAAATTCGAACCCTTTCCTTAACTATGCCGGTTACTGACTTCACCGCTTCAGACCCTTGTCCCCGTAATGAAAGATACCATTTCCCACCGTGGGAAATGCACGAAAATCGGACTGAACACGGGGGAGGCTCCCCCCTCGAAGGCGAGACCGTCGGCAGAACCGCCGGGTCAAACCCGGCCGAGCTACCCGGCTTACAAGTCTCAAAGTCGGTATGAGCAGTCACGTCCACCCCCATTCCCTTTTGGACCACTTCCCACGGTTCCAAATGCATGAAAATCGGCCTGTACACGGGGGAGGCACCCGCCTCGAAGACGAGACCGTCGGCAGAACCGCCGGGTCAAACCCGGCTGAGCTACCCGGCTCGGAAGCGCCAAAGTCGGGTTGAGCAGTCACATTCACTCCCATCGACGTTTGGACCACTTCCCACGGTTCGAAATGCACGGAAATCGGCCTGTACACGGGGGAGGCACCCGCCTCGAAGAGGAGACTGTCGGCAGAACCGCCGGGTCAAACCCGGCTGTGCTAACCGGCTCGGAAGCGCCAAAGTCGGGTTGAGCAGTCACATTCACTCCCATCCCCTTTTGGGCAACTTCCCACGGTTGGAAATGCATGGAAATCGGACTGAACACGGGGGAGGCTCCCCCCTCGAAGGCGAGACCGTCGGCAGAACCGCAGGATCAAACCCGGCTGAGCTACCCGGCTTACAAGTCTCAAAGTCGGTATGAGCAGACACGTCCACCCCCATTCCCTTTTGGACCACTTCCCACGGTTCGAAATGCATGAAAATCGGCCTGTATACGGGGGAGGCACCCGCCTCGAAGACGAGACCGTCGGCAGACCCGCCGGGTCAAACCCGGCTGAGCTACCCGGCTCGGAAGCGCCAAAGTCGGGTTGAGCAGTCACATTCACTCCCATCCCCTTTTGGACCACTTCCCACGGTTCGAAATGCACGAAAATCGGCCTGTACACGGGGGAGGCACCCGCCTCGAAGACGAGACCGTCGGCAGAACCGCCGGAACAAACCCGGCTGAGCTACCCGGCTTACAAGTCTCAAAGTCGGTATGAGCAGACACGTCCACCCCCATTCCCTTTTGGACCACTTCCCACGGTTCGAAATGCATGAAAATCGGCCTGTATACGGGGGAGGCACCCGCCTCGAAGACGAGACCGTCGGCAGACCCGCCGGGTCAAACCCGGCTGAGCTACCCGGCTCGGAAGCGCCAAAGTCGGGTTGAGCAGTCACATTCACTCCCATCCCCTTTTGAACCTCTTCCCACCGTTGGAAATGCACGAAAATCGGCCTGTACACGGGGGAGGCTCCCCCCTCGAAGGCGAGACCGTCGGCAGAACCGCCGGGTCAAACCCGGCTGAGCTACCCGGCTTACAAGTCTCGAAGTCGGGTTGAGCAGTCACATTCACTCCCATCGACTTTTGGGCAACTTCCCACCGTTGCAAATGCATGAAAATCGGCCTGTACACGGGGGAGGCACCCGCCTCGAAGTCGAGACCGTCGGCAGAACCGCCGGGTCCAACCCGGCTGAGCTACCCGGCTTACAAGTCTCAAAGCCGGGTTGGGCAGTCACGTTCACCCCCATTCCCTTTTGGATCACTTCCCACGGTTCGAAATGCACGAAAACCGGCCTGTACACGGGGGAGGGTCCGCCCTCGAAGGCGAGACCGTCGGCAGAACCGCCGGGTCAAACCTGGCTGAGCTACCCGGCTTACAAGTCTCAAAGTCGGGTTGAGCAGTCACGTTCACTCCCATCGACTTTTAGACCACTTCCCACGGTTCGAAATGCACGAAAATCGGCCTGTACACGGGGGAGGCACCCGCCTCGAAGACGAGACCGTCGGCAGAACCGCCGGGTCAAACCCGGCCGAGCTACCCGGGTTAGAAGCCTCAGAGTCGGGTTGAGCAGTCACGTTCACTCCCATCGACTTTTAGACCACTTCCCACGGTTGGAAATGCACGAAAATCGGCCTGTACACGGGGGTGGCATCCGCCTCGAAGACGAGACCGTCGGCAGAACCGCCGGGTCAAACCCGGCTGAGCTACCCGGCTTACAAGTCTCAAAGTCGGGTTGAGCAGTCACATTCACTCCCATCGACTTTTGGGCAACTTCCCACGGTTCGAAATGCACAAGATTCGGCCTGAACACGGGGGACGCTCCCCCCTCGAAGGCGAGACCGTCGGCAGAACCGCCGGGTCAAACCCGGCTGAGCTACCCGGCTCGGAAGCGCCAAAGTCGGTATGAGCAGTCACGTTCACTCCCATCCCCTTTTGGACCGCTTCCCACGGTACGAAATGCATGAAAATCGGCCTGTACACGGGGGAGGCACCCGCCTCGAAGACGAGACCGTCGGCAGAACCGCCGGGTCAAACCCGGCTGAGCTACCCGGCTTACAAGTCTCAAAGTCGGGTTGAGCAGTCACATTCACTCCCATCGACTTTTGGGCAACTTCCCACGGTTCGAAATGCACAAAATTCGGCCTGAACACGGGGGACGCTCCCCCCTCGAAGGCGAGACCGTCGGCAGAACCGCCGGGTCAAACCCGGCTGAGCTACCCGGCTTAAAAGTCTCAAAGTCGGTATGAGCAGTCACATTCACCCCCATTCCCTTTTGGACCACTTCCCACGGTTGGAAATGCATGAAAATCGGCCTGGACACGGGGGAGGCTCCCCCCTCGATGACGAGACCGTCGGCAGAACCGCCGGAACAAACCCGGCTGAGCTACCCGGCTTACAAGTCTCAAAGTCGGTATGAGCAGACACGTCCACCCCCATTCCCTTTTGGACCACTTCCCACCGTTGGAAATGCACGAAAATCGGCCTGTACACGGGGGAGGCACCGGCCTCGAAGACGAGACCGTCGGCAGAACCGCCGGATCAAACCCGGCCGAGCTACCCGGGTTAGAAGCCTCAGAGTCGGGTTGAGCAGTCACATTCACTCCCATCCCCTTTTGAACCTCTTCCCACCGTTGGAAATGCACGAAAATCGGCCTGTACACGGGGGAGGCTCCCCCCTCGAAGGCGAGACCGTCGGCAGAACCGCCGGGTCAAACCCGGCTGAGCTACCCGGCTTAAAAGTCTCAAAGTCGGGTTGAGCAGTCACATTCACTCCCATCGACTTTTGGGCAACTTCCCACCGTTGCAAATGCATGAAAATCGGCCTGTACACGGGGGAGGCTCCGCCCTCGAAGGCGAGACCGACGGCAGAACCGCCGGGTCAAACCCGGCCGGGCTACCCGGGTTAGAAGCCTCAGAGTCGGGTTGAGCAGTCGCATTCACCCCCATCCCCTTTTGAACCTCTTCCCACCGTTGGAAATGCACGAAAATCGGCCTGTACACGGGGGAGGCACCGGCCTCGAAGACGAGACCGTCGGCAGAACCGCCGGATCAAACCCGGCCGAGCTACCCGGGTTAGAAGCCTCAGAGTCGGGTTGAGCAGTCACATTCACTCCCATCCCCTTTTGAACCTCTTCCCACCGTTGGAAATGCACGGAAATCGGCCTGTACACGGGGGAGGCTCCCCCCTCGAAGGCGAGACCGTCGGCAGAACCGCCGGGTCAAACCCGGCTGAGCTACCCGGCTTACAAGTCTCAAAGTCGGTATGAGCAGACACGTCCACCCCCATTCCCTTTTGGACCACTTCCCACCGTTGGAAATGCACGAAAATCGGCCTGTACACGGGGGAGGCACCGGCCTCGAAGACGAGACCGTCGGCAGAACCGCCGGATCAAACCCGGCCGAGCTACCCGGGTTAGAAGCCTCAGAGTCGGGTTGAGCAGTCACATTCACTCCCATCCCCTTTTGAACCTCTTCCCACCGTTGGAAATGCACGAAAATCGGCCTGTACACGGGGGAGGCTCCCCCCTCGAAGGCGAGACCGTCGGCAGAACCGCCGGGTCAAACCCGGCTGAGCTACCCGGCTTAAAAGTCTCAAAGTCGGGTTGAGCAGTCACATTCACTCCCATCGACTTTTGGGCAACTTCCCACCGTTGCAAATGCATGAAAATCGGCCTGTACACGGGGGAGGCTCCGCCCTCGAAGGCGAGACCGACGGCAGAACCGCCGGGTCAAACCCGGCCGGGCTACCCGGCTCGGAAGCGCCAAAGTCGGGTTGAGCAGTCACATTCACCCCCATCCCCTTTTGGGCCACTTCCCACGGTTCGAAATGCATGAAAATCGGCCTGTACACGGGGGACGCTCCCCCCTCGAAGGCGAGGCAGTCGGCAGAACCGCCGGGTCAAACCCGGCTGAGCTACCCGGGTTAGATGCCTCAAAGTCGGGTTGAGCAGTCACATTCACCCCCATCCCCTTTCGGCCCCCTTCCCACGGTTGGAAATGCATGAAAATCGGCCTGTACACGGTGGGCGCTCCCCCCTCGAAGGTGAGACCTTCGGCAGAACCGCCGGGTCAAATCCTGCCGAGCTACCCGCGTTAGAGGTCTCAATGTCGGCTTCAGCAGTCACATTCAATCCCATTCCCGTTTGGACCTCTTCCCGCCGATGGAAATGCACAAAATTCGGCCTGAACACGCGGGGCGCTCCCCCCTCGAAGGCGAGACCGTCGCCAGAACCGCCGGGTCAAATCCGGCTGAGCTACCCGCGTTACAGGTCTCAAAGTCGGGTTGAGCAGTCACGTTCACCCCCATCCCCTTTCGGACCCCTTCCCACGGTTGGAAATGCATGAAAATCGGCCTGTACACGGTGGGCGCTCCCCCCTCGAAGGTGAGACCTTCGGCAGAACCGCCGGGTCAAATCCGGCCGAGCTACCCGCGTTAGAGGTCTCAATGTCGGCTTCAGCAGTCACATTCAATCCCATTCCCGTTTGGACCTCTTCCCGCCGATGGAAATGCACAAAATTCGGCCTGAACACGCGGGACGCTCCCCCCTCGAAGGTGAGACCTTCGGCAGAACCGCCGGGTCAAATCCGGCCGAGCTACCCGCGTTAGAGGTCTCAATGTCGGCTTCAGCAGTCACATTCAATCCCATTCCCGTTTGGACCTCTTCCCGCCGATGGAAATGCACAAAATTCGGCCTGAACACGCGGGACGCTCCCCCCTCGAAGGCGAGACCGTCGCCAGAACCGCCGGGTCAAATCCGGCTGAGCTACCCGCGTTACAGGTCTCAAAGTCGGGTTGAGCAGTCACGTTCACCCCCATCCCCTTTCGGACCCCTTCCCACGGTTGGAAATGCATGAAAATCGGCCTGTACACGGTGGGCGCTCCCCCCTCGAAGGTGAGACCTTCGGCAGAACCGCCGGGTCAAATCCGGCCGAGCTACCCGCGTTAGAGGTCTCAATGTCGGCTTCAGCAGTCACATTCAATCCCATTCCCGTTTGGACCTCTTCCCGCCGATGGAAATGCACAAAATTCGGCCTGAACACGCGGGACGCTCCCCCCTCGAAGGTGAGACCTTCGGCAGAACCGCCGGGTCAAATCCGGCCGAGCTACCCGCGTTAGAGGTCTCAATGTCGGCTTCAGCAGTCACATTCAATCCCATTCCCGTTTGGACCTCTTCCCGCCGATGGAAATGCACAAAATTCGGCCTGAACACGCGGGACGCTCCCCCCTCGAAGGCGAGACCGTCGCCAGAACCGCCGGGTCAAATCCGGCTGAGCTACCCGCGTTAGAGGTCTCAAAGTCGGGTTGAGCAGTCACGTTCACCCCCATCCCCTTTCGGACCCCTTCCCACGGTTGGAAATGCATGAAAATCGGCCTGTACACGGTGGGCGCTCCCCCCTCGAAGCTGAGACCTTCGGCAGAACCGCCGGGTCAAATCCGGCCGAGCTACCCGCGTTAGAGGTCTCAATGTCGGCTTCAGCAGTCACATTCAATCCCATTCCCGTTTGGACCTCTTCCCGCCGATGGAAATGCACAAAACTCGGCCTGAACACGCGGGACGCTCCCCCCTCGAAGGTGAGACCTTCGGCAGAACCGCCGGGTCAAATCCGGCCGAGCTACCCGCGTTAGAGGTCTCAATGTCGGCTTCAGCAGTCACATTCAATCCCATTCCCGTTTGGACCTCTTCCCGCCGATGGAAATGCACAAAATTCGGCCTGAACACGCGGGACGCTCCCCCCTCGAAGGCGAGACCGTCGCCAGAACCGCCGGGTCAAATCCGGCCGAGCTACCCGCGTTAGAGGTCTCAATGTCGGCTTCAGCAGTCACATTCAATCCCATTCCCTTTTGGAACACTTCCCGCCGTTAACAATGCACGATATTCGGCCTGAACACGCGGGACGCTCCCCCCTCGAAG